>NW_027190386.1:0-40477 GCF_040958095.1 Procambarus clarkii | reverse complement strand
AATTCTCATAGGCGCAATGAGTTTTCAGCAACTACCCCACCAGTGGATGATGATCGGACGTGCCTTCCCATGAAAACCGATTTTGCTGTCAGAAGAAAACCATGAAGAAAAAAGATAAGGCTAATGATGGGGAACTAACAGTAACCCCACGTTCATATATGCGACTGACATGTATATATGAACCACCGTTGTAATAAGTCTCAATGACCAGGTACCGGACAACCGCCTGGGTTTCACGTAAGTGATGTAGTTGTAATGTCAGGGTGTCGACAGCTCAGAAAATGCCGTTTCACTAATACTTGCCCTTAACGGGTTAAGTATGTGCGCTCTAGTCTAGAAAATATTAAAAGCAAAAGCAACAAGAAGAATAATTTTGAAGTATTGTGAGTGGAGTGAAACGTAACGAACAAACTTCAAAATTGTGTTAACGTCAGTTAACACCTCACTATAGCCTTAACTGTTTAAGGATAATACCGTCTTGACATTACCTTTCCCATGAATCTATAATGTGTCAGGGGGTGATGATATGTTATACAAGGGTCTTACAGTTCATCAGTATAAGCCATCTAGTAAGTGGTTATCTATCTGTAGATTAATGATGGTTCGATATGCCACCAAAGAAACATGTTTCAACACTATTGGGTATATTGACGTATCTGACTTTTATGCTATGGTCACGATTAAGTCGACTGATGACGATGACATTACAACTGACAACACGGATATAATTGTTGTGAAAATTAATTTTTATCGATATGAGTTATATGTCAGGACTGAGGCAGCATTAACATGGTTAATGATAACACAACCGGAATTATTTGAGGGTTCTGAAATATGTCAGATCTAAGTTACAACGGGCGTCCATTACATGACATTGGGACACCTATACCTAACAATGGTTGTAAGGTGTTATGGATTGAGGTTGAATATGAGGAGGATGGTGTCACTCGATATAGTCAGCCATCATCAAGGCCATGGCCGAATGACACACATTGGTTCACAGTGCCACCCGAATATACTATCACTGTATCGATTGACATAAAGCATTCATTTACATTTGGTGTTTGCGATTATGCTGCGGTTGGCGAAGAGACGATTGAAGTATATTTCAAAAGTGAAGAAGATGTGGCAATTGCGATGCTTCAGACTCCTGAATTATTTCAAGGAGCCGTTATATGCCCAGATTGATACACCTAGATCATGAAACACCTGAAATAGAACATACGCCGTTTGAATACAAGGGTTTAACGTTTAAACCGATTGACTGGCATACCTATAAGGAACGCACTGATATATCTAAGGTCATTGGATATATCAGTTATGAGTGTCCATCATTTATATTATATGACGATATCAGAACACATGAAAACACCCACTGGACCGATCTAAGTGAGTTCAAATTTCGGGAGATTGGGTATTCTGGTGTACATAGCATTAATTGTAATTACCCTGACTTAATTGCGGCATGTTTTTGTGGTGGCCATTCTGAAGTATTATTTCGCACTGAAGAAGAGAGAATGATAGCAATGATGATGTACCCAGACCTATTTGTTGATGGAGTATGACAATGGTTCCACAGACGTTGAGTAGGTTTCCCATATATGATGGGCATCCACCCACAAATAATGCCATTGTATTTTGTGTAATGGATGGTGTATTCATGGATGCGAGGGTAAATCCGCATTGGTCATACTTAGCTGACGATATTGATGTAAAGTGGATGTCCACTGAACATTTTAGAATCGCTGTCAAATTGGGATATCTATGTTATATCAATGACATTTTTACCAAAGATTTTGTTATAGTATTTGACGACTTGAGATTTAGTCAATATGCTTTATTTGTTGATGAAATAGAATGTACTGAAGCAATGCTAACTCATCCCACAATTTTTCATGACTGCGAAATCATGTATACTATCTGATATGGCAAAGAACATTAATCGGTTTCCGATCCATAGTGGTTTTCCCACTGACCAAAATTCCATATTGATTACATACATAAATGACGTTGAGGTATCAGCGCGGATCAACGTTGATTTACAGAATGATTTGATATTTTCCAAGCCTGTCAAGCATAGGTGGATGTCGATTGAACCGTTCACTATGCGAGTAAAGATATCACATGACGCATGGTTTCCTGGATTATTTGAATATGATTTTGTAATAGTATTTGACAATACAACCTGTGACTATTATGCTTTGTTCATTGATGAGCTAGAATACATGGAAGCCATCCTTGAACATCCTAGTCTTTTTGTTAATGGTAAGGTAACATATCATGTTTGTTGATGTATATAAGGGGAACTATATTATTCGAAATATTCGGCCATCTGGGAATCACGCATACTTGGCAATGAGTGGAGAATGGTGCTATTATACATCAGCGTCGAAACATTCATATCATGACTGGATTAGATTGACACCGTATCCGATCATGTGCGAATTGAAGCACCATATATCAATATGGAACCAAGATGACTATCCATTTTTAATTGTGGAAGATATTGACGATTCTAAAACCATGGCTTATTTTCGAGATTCATTGGAGATGACCGAAGCATTTTTGTCATATCCGGATCTATTTAATGAAGCGCGTATAACCGGGATTGAGCCATGATCAAAATTGATGTGAATGGTGTGGTGTATGACATCTGGCACAATAGTCCAGACCGCAAGGAATGGCTTTCTACTAATAATAACAAACAAAAACACTTCAATGCCCTATTTGGGTGTATTGGATTTGGTAGCATTGAGCAGCAAGATTTCATGATATTTGCCACAGAAGAAGATCTAACTCTATCCATGTTGAAGTATCCGGAATTATTTGAGGGCTGTGAAGTTACAAATGTATGAGGTTCCAATCAAATTCAACGCCGCACTTGAAATATGGTGGAATAGCCATGAGAGAATAGAATGGGAAACTGATTATTCATACCCATCCACCAGTCGCGGTACGGTCAGAGATAGATATCTTTGTGACCTATTTGGTTGTATCGATGTCTCATTATTCCATACTAGTTGGCCTTACTTGATATTTGAAACCAAAGAAGATATGCTTCACTGTATGATGAAATATCCGGACATATTCGAGGGATGTGAAATATGGTAACTGACGAGATGTATAAAGGCTTGCCAGTATGTTTTGGCACAGTTCCAGATCATGTAGAACAGATTGCCTATCTCAACTATGTAAATGGATGTTACTTCAATCGCAACTACCATCGCAATGATATGGGGGTGAAATGGATTGATTTGACAGGATACACGTCAATTGTTTTGTCAGCATCGGTGTCATATCCTGATCAGATGTTGTATAATTTTATCATTGTGTGGGATAGTGATCGTTTGGAGGATCACGCATGTTTCAAAAGTGAAGAAGACATGATTATTGCTCAACTAACATATCCACAATTATTTAATGGCACTTGGATCTGACATGAAGTATAAAGGTTTTGATACGATAGACTCGAGTGTGCCAGTACCAGAATCGGTCAATGCTGTATATGTCATGACTCACCAGGAATTTGAGTTGTGCTCAACGTCACCAATTGGGAATCATCGATGGATTGATGTTACTGGTTTTAAGGTTGTCAAATTTAACCGTGTGGTATCAGCTGTTGAACAAGGCAAATGTAATTTTATAGTTTCCTGGTGTCCCAAACATGTGTGCGATATGGCATACTTTCCATCAGAGGAAGCCTACATTACAGCATGCTTATCTTACTCACATATGATGGTGGATCATGAAGTACTATAAAGGCGCAGTAGTTCAAAGTGGAAGGCCGGGTGATGATGACGGCCGTTTACTTGTGTATATCATGGGGAGAGGTGACTGTATTGTCGTTACAAGTAATCCAATGTTCAGTGGTAACTTATGGTTTGATGTTACAGATTGGTATGTTGTAACACTGCCGAATATTGTGAATTCCAGTATGGCAGCTGAATATGATTTCGTAATTGCGTGGGATCTGGAGGACTTCAATGACAAGGCATACTTTCCATCAGAGGAAGAGTATTTGATGGCATGCCTAAAATATCCAGATTTTTTTAAATGTTGTTAGACTATGCTCAAATTTAAAAGTCCACATATTTGTATGCCACCGAATAACAAAACCGCAATAATTATATGTGACATTTCAGTAGACACTGGACCATTGAGGATAATTACTGGAAAGCGGTACCATGACATGAACCTAGAATATGACTGGATGTTTGTTCGGGATGTTCATATTCGTTGTATTAAACCAGGGCCTATCGTGTCTGATCTTTCACATATAATTGGTTATTGTAATATTATTGTTAAAGACGGATTTGTGGCAACACGCCGGGTGTTAATCGCTGAGACTGAAGAAGAGATGATACAATACCAACTCATGTATCCAACCAGTTTTACTAGAGATAATATAACTGACTATGGGTGGCAACTATGATGCCATATGTGCGAATTACTGGTTATAATACCCAGATGCTGGATCATAATTCTAACTTGGTCGACATGTCCGATTATCATATAATGGTACTAACTGACGTCGGAAGGAAGAGGATAGGCATGTTGATGGAAGCCGCAGGATGTATCATCCCATCTGAATGTATCGGATTATGTAAAGCTAGATATAACATGCGCACTACATACAAGTCTATAGTAGTTGCGAAAACTGAAGAAGAGTTAGTGATATATCAAATGACACATCCAGAAGTATTTAAAAGCTCACTAAGTATGTCGATGTTTATCGATATAGTAAATTCAACACTCAAAAAGGAAACATAATGTTCAATCATAGCAACAGCGCAATCAAAGATGTAAAGATCATGCGAGTAAAGTTATTGGAAATTGTTACTAATAACTTGACCAAGCATCGCACTGAGTATACTGAAGCAGTTACTGACTACAATAAATTAGTAGAAAGTATTGTCAATTATAATCTTGAGAAGTTTAATCAATTAAAAAATAACAATGATCAATCATCAGTTATTGATTATAGTAAAGAATTGAAAGCAATGCCAGCTGCTCCAACATCTTTTGAAAAAGACTATGAGCGTGCGATTCGTATGTTAGAGTTGAGTGTGGAAGATGAAATTCAACTTAGCTCAGAATCATTTAATCAATTGGTATTGGATGAGTGGTCCTGGAAAAGTACATTCATTGGTACTTCAACTCTATATAAGACCATGTTGGGGTAATCTACTCTACCATAGGGCTATGGATGGGGGGTGACACACCAATGTCACCCTTTTTTACGCTTACCATAGGGCTATGGATAGGGGTATAGCACCTCTGACGTATGATGATAGTGGAAATAAGGCTTACCATAGGGCTATGGATAGGGGTATACCTACACCATAAGGCTATGGATAGGGGTTGGTATGATTGGTCACGGATAATATCGGAATACGCCGTGTAATAGTGCTTACCATAGGGCTATGGATAGGGGTAATAGGCGAAATAAGGCTTACCATAGGGCTATGGATGGCATATATGGGGGTACCATAGGGCTATGGATAGGGTATTCTGGGGTTCTGTGATGGATTGGCCCTGGCGAATTGTTGCCTGGATCGAAAGCTACGGGTGAAAGTTTGAGAGTGCTTGAAACACTTTAAAAAAAGTGAATGGCACGCCTGACAGGATTCGAACCTGTGACCATCCGCTTAGAAGGCGGATGCTCTATCCAACTGAGCTACAGGCGCAATGAACACTATGATGTGTTTGACGTTGACGATTTTACCAAATGGTAAAAACCTTTGTCGAGCTGACTTTTTCATTGTTCGAAAAAATAGCGAGATCAAAATTTACCGATCGGTTTAGAAAAATTAGACTAAGACATCTCTATTTTTACCAACCGTTCGATAAAAACTATTATAAACCATGCCGGAGGCTGTGTCAACTACTTTTAACCATTTGATAAATCGTGTGATTTTTTATTGACCGTTCGATAAAACTTTTAGATTGTTTTACCAACCGTTCGATAAAATCCACAGTTTTTATTGACCGTTCGATAAAATTATATCGACTTTTTACCATTTGGTCAAATATGTTTTTTACCATTTGGTAAAATTATACCGTTTGGTAAAAAACACTAAAACGAAAAGTTTTTTCGATTCAATTTATATCGTACCATAAAAAAATTACAAAGTCAATAAAATATTTTGTTACATTTAAAACACTCGCCCAGGGTCGGCGTCTCACCCCCGGACTAGCCATTCGAACCTATAGTGTCATTATAGGGAAAAGTTTAATATATGTCAACCACATTTTTAAAAAAAAATATTTTGTTACATTGGCAAATGACACGCAGCTCCGGTGTTTGTCTCCCTGGTCTATGCCCTGCTAAAGTCATTATATGAAATAGTCCAGGTAATGTCAACATAAAAAAATATAAAATTAATAGTTGACATGATGAAATGATATAGGCATAATGACTCACATAGCAAATGACATAACATTATATAGAGGTAACGATCATGGCTTTTAAATTATTATCAGTAGGTAATCCGAAAACACTTAAAGGTGAAAAGCAAGGTTTCATGACCTATATTCTACACTTGGCACCGGCTGATTTAAGTGGCTATGAAGTGTGTCCTAAGCGATCTGCTGGCTGTACAGCGGCATGCCTTAATACTGCCGGCCGTGGTGGCATGTTCAAGAAAGGCGAATCTACTAATATAATTCAACAGGCGCGTATTCGCAAGACTAAGCATTTTTTCGAAAATCGAGATCAATTCATGCTTGATCTTGTGGAAGATATTTCCAAGGCAATCAAACAGGCCGACCGTAAAGGTTTTATCCCGGTATTCCGTTTAAATGGTACAAGTGACCTACCATGGGAAAAAATGCGGGTGAACGGTGCCCGTAACGTATTTGAGTTATTTCCGGATATCCAGTTTTATGATTATACCGCGGTACTAGGTCGCAATGTAGCAGATATTCCAAACTACCACTTAACCTTCTCTGCCAAGGAAGACAACCAATTGGCTGTACAAAAAGCAATCGATTTGGGTATGAATGTCGCCATGGTGTTTGATCAATTGCCTGAGTCATACCTTGGGCGTGAAGTGATAAACGCGGATGATCACGACCTTAGATTTTTAGACCCAGTAAATGTGATTTGTGGCCTTAAAGCAAAAGGCAAGGCGAAAAAAGATACTAGTGGTTTTGTAATCAAAACCGTAAACATTTAATGGTTGACATGGCATTATGATTATGGTTATAATGCCACCATACCAATTACACATAGGCAGAAATAAAATGACGTATCATGTTAGCAGTGATGACCGTGGCATTGAATTAGTAGTCGATTCATCTGATGATGGCGTAACTGTATATAGTTTCACCCGGCATTCGGATTGCGTCACTAAGCATGTTTTCGAAAACCTGGACGCCAAACAGTTTGATATTGCGCTCATTGATTACATGTATAGAAGTGATGCTGATTTAGATCATGAAATCGCATGTAAACAGGCCGCTTATGAGAATTGCGAATTTTGGGAAGTGGATGACTACAAAGCCGAGATAGCAGTATTACAGGCAGTCAAAACAGTATTGTAATCATATCCCGCCTAGTGCGGGTTTTTATTTTGTTACATATATAGGAGACGCCCACCCCCGGTGATTGTCTCCCTGGTCTATGCCCTGCTAAAGTCATTATATGAAATAAACCAGGACGGTGTCAACTACTTTTTATAAAATCTTTTTTAAATATTTTGTTGACATAGTGAAATGATATAGGCATAATGACCATATACCAAAACAAACATACATAGAGGTAAATGACATGGTTAAATTTGATACTAAACACTTCATGGTTGAGATCAACGGTGAACACGGTTTTTTTGAACACCATGAACACGGCGACAATTACGGTGGCGGCTTATGGTTCAATGGCCATGCCCTTGAAGACTATGACGGCGTGTTTGAATTGCCAAAAGAAATCATCAATGGCCTCCGCGAACATGGGTACAAGGTTACGGAAGATTTTGAATAAAAGTGATTGACAAATGACCGGACATCTAGTCCGGTTTTTTATTTTGCGCCGTACAGGAATAGCAGGCAGCTCCGGTGATTGTCTCCCTGGTCTATGCCCTGCTAAAGTCATTATATGAAATGAACCAGGCAATGTCAACATAAAAAATATAAAAATTAATAGTTGACATGATGAAATGATATAGGCATAATGACACCATAACGAGCGAGGAGATCGACATGAGTATCGTATCAGTATACCCGGATCACATCACGGTCAATGATGTGAAGTACAAAATACCAGTATGGGTGGTGGAGCACAATGCTACTGCCGACATGTATGGCACATTGACCCTTAATGAGGTATTGACTGGCGCGAATGACTTCGACCGCATCGAATCTCTCGGTGGTGATTTCCTCGAATCTGAGTGCTTTGCTGCCTATGCTAGTCATCACGGTATAGATGAGGGTGATGCGCTCATCCACAAAGTACAGGATGCTTTGTACGCTTGGTTTTCTGATTATAAGGGTGAAGAGAATTCACTTTGTTTTTTAGAGCCACTTGAGTAAAAATAATTGTTGACAGGTCATTGTATTCAAATTACAATGACCGCATACCAAATAAAAACGGGAAATAGGTTATGAAAACATTCAATCAGTTATCAGTCACTCATCCAGTGAGTGTGAAGTATTCAAACGGTAAGCTCATCGCAAAAGCTGAATATGGTTTGGATACGTACAGTGCTCGGGTAGTATACGATCATGCCCTCAATCGTGAAGACAATTACTTCAACGCATGCTTGGCAGTAATTGAGAAGGTTCCTGCCAATTCACTTGGACAGAAACTGGAACCAATGTCAGTGTTTGATGACATGTCAGGCAATGGTATGATTTTTGTTTGTGTTCGATCATAATAAACGGGAGCAATGGTCATGATTACGATTCAAGAAAAAGTGTTTGCTGACATTACCGCATTGATGAACTCATTTGGGTTTGACCCGGTCAATGTGGCAAAATTTTCCAACATGGGCTATATCAGCGTTCAGGTGTATGGTGTTGTTGCTGAACATGGTGCTGTGGAATATGACTTTCAGGGGGATCATATGACGTTCAAAATGTCATTCCTTGGTGAAGATGTCCCATCAAACCCAGGCAAGTATCACCAGTATTATGTGAAATTTTCTGACAATGAAGCTTATGCGAAGTTCCGTGCTGACCTTGAACGGGAATTGTCTATCCTACGCACAAAAATCATCAAGTAAGGAGTTGAAGCCATGAAACTAAAAGATATCTTATCACGTGTTCAGATGATTCTAATGAATGACACGTATTACATTGTAGACCAGGACAATCACCCATTTGATGATTATCCTGAAGACAGTTATATCATCGAGCAATGTAATGATGATGTCACGTATATTACGGTAGATCTGAATCAAGAGGTTGACCTGGCCGAGACATCAGACAAATATGGGGTGATCTCATACAAATTTAATGGACGTGTCAGTTGTAGTCATTCCGCAATGTTTTTTGTAATGACGCCTCATAATAGTTGACATTGATATTTTGGATGCTATAATACACTTACAGACCAACAAACGGGAATACTCCAATGAAAACAATCGAACTCAATCTTTATGAATTTAATGAACTGAGCAAGGCAGCACAGCTAGTTGCCAAGGATGAACTTCACTATCACATTGAAGATTGCGTACAATGGCGATGTGATGAAATTAAAGCATCATATGAAGCATTTAAACGCGCACTGTCTAGTAATCCGGTAACTGGCCGGGCACTAATCGCCAACAGTTGCCCATTCACTGGTGTTTGCTATGATGAGGATTTTATTGATCTCGTGCGCAATCATTGGTCAAATGATCGCAAGGTTCCGAATGTCACTGAAGTGTCAAAAGCCGCACAGCAGTTATACTCTAAATTGCGCACTGCCGAAATTCGTTATGTAAACAGTGATGAGCACATTCAAGAGATGTGTGTGGCAAATGATATCTACTTTATTGAAAGTGGCAAGATTTACGATTTATAAAAAATATGTTGACATGGTCATGGTATTTGGTTATCATGACCATATTGAAACCAAGAGGTAAATTAAGATGGCTAAATTAACATACGATCAAATTATTAATGGCGTTGATACTTGCTCTGTTATTAGCATTGACAATGTCAAGTATCGTATCAATTCATGTGAAGTTGATGAAGATGGCATGGTTGAATTATTAGATGAAAATTCAGACCATATGTATCTCAAAGATATTGATGACCTGATGGAGCGTGATGTCAAGTTCTTTAAACTTGGGGAAGTAGACCCATCTGAATTAGTATAACTCAAGTCACAAAACCGACAGCAATTTATTCCCGTTTATTGCTATCTGTTTGGCCCTGGTACCGCAATTCCCGTTGGCGTTACCAGGGTTTTTTTTATTTTAAAAAAATGTGTTGACATATAAAAATATCATAGGCATAATGACACACATAGAGACAAACAGATAATAGAGGTTTCCAAGTGGCTAAGATGTCAATCAATCAGCAACGTGTCATGGCGAAGATCAACGAATGCTTAGCTTTGGCTAAAGAGAAGTATGGGATTGAGACAACTGGAGTGGATATCCAATTCAATCTACGTGGGCATGCTTTAGGTCAAATGCGTGGAACGACGTATACTAATCGCTTGTCTGGCGATGTGGTTCATCGTGAAGTTACATTGCGTTTCAACAAAAGAGCAATTGAACTAGGTGGAAAAACATTGGAACACATGATCGATGATGTGGTGGCCCATGAAGTTGCTCACATGGTTTGTTACATAGACCCAGTACTTGGTAGCGACCACGACAGTGGCTGGAGAGCAGTGTGTATCGCATTGGGCGGCACTGGGGGCATCCGGTGGAATGGAAACGATGCCCCTGAATACAACAAAACATACGTGCGCCCGTGGGTATATAAATTACCATGTGGACGTGCGGTTCCAGTGACCACCACCCAACATAAGCATATCCAAGATGGTCGTGTCTATAGACTGAAGGACGGCGGTGGGGTAATTAGTAACGAGTGTCATTATTACAAGTCAACTGAACAACTTGAACCAATGTGATGATGAATGATGCCCGGGATCACTGGGCATCACAATAACACCGCGGCAAGTACAATCCACCAGGCGCTATGCCCGGATGAGATTATCCACCAAATGAAAATTAAAAACGCAACAACACGAATTGTTCGATACATAGGTATATTCCTGATTTTATGAATCCGATATTTTATCATATATTCAGATAAAATGCTAGTTGACAAACACGTGGCACAATGAGATAATGACCCCATAAAGATAGAGGATACCGACATGCGCCAAATTACAATCAATATCTGTCAATATGACGAGCTTTCTTTGGAAAGTAAACCCCGCGCGGAATGGGCGGCAACACAACATATCCGGGACAATTTCAATGATTCATTCATGATCCGTGAATTGAATCACAAAGCGATTATTGCTCTTGATTTACTGGGATTCACTGATATTAAGTTATTCACTGATCATATGTCTGATGATCGTGATTCACAGTTCGGTTTTACCGCGACAATGGCCGCGAACCCATCTACGGATGTTATCAATAAACTTGACATTGTCCGAGTAACCCATCACAACGAGCGGTTGAACATGGCAATCAACTGTATGCCACCTATTACCAGTCCAGTTATAGTCGAATACGCAAATGGCGTGGTCAAGTTTAAGGGAGTTCCACAAAAACAACGTAGTGTCTTTCGTGAAGCACTTACTATCATTTGCCACATCATCGCTATTAACTACAAAAATGCGGCATGTGATGCGTATTGTTCAATGAATGACATCAAGGTTAAGCTTCGCCATATCCAAGAAAATAATCTTGAATTTTACGAAAATGGAAATCTTTTTGAAAATAATGCTTGACACCATTTTCTGATAAAGCTATAATGACCTCATACCAAGACAAACACATAGAGGTAGAGGTCATGAAAGTATTCGTTTATTTCAACTTACATAAAAAATGTTTCTCAATTAAAGCTCTTGAAGGTGAGAATAAAGGACGGGTCGTTGCTCATGCCAAAGAGCTTCACTTGACTGATGCCACTTTCAAGGTATCTGAGGCAGGCCGCCAGCGTGTTCTTCGCACTAACCAAAAAAACGTACATGCTGGTGTAGTCGGTCAATGGACTGGAGAGCCAGTGGAAATGGATCTCGGGGACTTGTCAAATGTGACATATGACCCGCGCCGTTACACAAGTTTTGTTGAACGCTTCAGTGAAACTCCAGTTCACACAGCGAAAAAGGTTTGGTTAGAAAATAAACGAATCTTCGCAAATCTTTAAAAAATATGTTGACATGGTCATGATAGCAATCTATCATGACCTCATTGAAACAAAACACACATAGAGATAAATTGAAATGAAAGTACAATATAGCATCATGTATAAACTGCCCGGCAATTTTGATCTACAATTTATTTCCCTAGTCACGCCCGTAAACAACATACATGATTTTGCGACACTGCTCCATCAACAAATACGCAACGGCAACATTCCAGTTAATGCGAACATTGTCCACGTTTGTGTGGCAGAGTTCATCAACGAATAAAAATGCTTGACACGGTCATGAGAAATTAGTATCATGACATCATTGAAACAAAACACACATAGAGGTAACTTGAAATGACTTGCGAACTATTAACATTTGCTCAATCTTCTATCCACTTCAACACTGACACTGATACACCTGTTCAATTATGGCACGAATCTGGCCGCGAGGTGGTAAAGACTGAGATGACACCGGATGAACTGTCTGATCTCAAACCATACCTAATCGATGTGACTAAACGCACGTTCAACTATGGTGATGAAGTTGATGACTGCCCGATCTATGGTGTTCTTGCTCCTAGTTTGGAACACGCCAAAGCATGGATTTATAACCAAATGTTTGCGTATGAAGTTGAAGCAGAAACCATTCAGGACATCTATGATTGGGCGGAAGAAAACATAGATGAAGAAATGCCTGACTTTGTTAATTGTGGTGACATTTGGTACTCGGTTGACAATATCCGTGAAATCCCAAAATCTGATTTTGATGTAATGGAAAAATATTGTTTATTCCGTTTCAAAAACTTTTGGAATTAATTATTGACATGGTCATGGTAGATTGCTATCATGACCTCATACAAACACACATAGAGGTAAATTGAAATGACACAGATTATGGAATCGGTACAAGAGGGAATGGAAGTCCGCCTACGTGATGGGACTGTGGCAACGGTGGAATTCATTGCGTACATGCCTGATGACCTTCATGGGGAATATTCATATGTTGTGCGCCTTGAGGGCTATGAGGCAGCAACGTATACCGAAGACGGGGAATGGTGTGAAGACGAAAAATCAGGCAACGACATCATCGAGGTACAGGGTACATTATAACCAAAACATATTGACATGGTCATGATATATTGCTATCATGACCTCATACCAAATAGGAAAATATGTATGACTACTAAATTAGTTGGGGTAAAAGTATCACATCGTGGATCAGACATGTTCATGACAGTGGATCAATATGAATCAATGTCCAACGCATGTATGACACTAGACGACGAAGATGGCGAACAATATCGATGGGACACATTAGAATATTGTGATTATTGGAATGATGATCTCCACGAGGAAGACCCAGATTACTCATAAAATTACAAAAACAGGTTGACATTATGCTCAACCTGTTTTATTATGACCTCATAGACAAACACACATAGAGGTAAACGGAAATGGCTAATATCGTATTCAATGAAGTTACAATCACTCACAAAAGTGAAAACAAGTTAATCAAGCTGTTCAAGGCTGCCAATAAAGAATTATTGGATAGCGCCGTACCAATGCCAACACAGTTATCTGGTCATGATGCTTACCTCTGGCGGCTTGCCTTTTGGGGAGTTGGTGCGGAAGTTGATCCAATGGATACCAAAGCACATCTTGAGTTGGCGAATTACAACTATGGTGGCAAGAACACTCTAAGCCTAATGTTCCAAACACCAAACGCAGCACCCAAAGAATGGTTCACAACTTTGAATCGTATGGGCTTTGAAGTCGAAGCATACTTCTATGAAGAATACTATGACTTTTGTGGGTGCTATACAGATGGCAAGTTTGAGCAGTATCAAATTCTAGGCGGTACTGATTGGGTTAGACAAAACATCCCGGCGCATGTTGTGGATGAATTGGACTTAATCGACATGATGGCATTGGATGAGGAATAAAGTCATGCTAGGATTATTCCGCATCGATTCAGATGAGTGTACGTACTACTCTAAAGACATTGAGCTAATATTGCCCAATGTCGGGGATGAAACCTCGCAGGCATTTCAGGATTATCTCAAGGGTCGCTTTGAGATCACCGAGGAACAAATTCTTAGTTTGGCATGTGGTGATGAGATTGAAGTTGCTGAACACGGCAACCAATTTGCTGAGAAATACGTCATTGAAACATGCCCATCATTATATGAAATTAATACTTGACATGTAGGGGAGCAATCCCCTATAATGCCATCATAGACAAACACACATAGAGGTAACACAAGATGATGAATATTGACAAAATCGACCAACTGGCACAAGACATCGAATTGAGCGATAATATACTCACTTATCTAAAACACAGCGCCGTGGCCAATGTATTCGCCACCGTATCCCATCCTGAACATCCAGATGATGAATATGAAGCAGGTGCCAAAGTCTTTGACTGGTTAGTTGAAAACGATGGAAAATTTTCTAACATTAAAGACATGCGTATTAGATTTCAACAATTCACTGGTTCCACATTGTGTGTGTGGGCGCAATATGAGGATTGCGATCCATTGGTACTTACACATCAAGTTATGTGTGAATTTGATGCCGGCACAAACCAAGCATCAACAATTCTAGCCATCAATCAGCTAGAAAAGTTTAACTAAACACTTGACATATAGGGGAGCAATCCCCTATAATGACCTCATAGACAAAAACACACATAGAGGTAACTGATATGTCACTATCATTTAAACACAGCCTGGACAATGCTCAACTATTGTTTGACTTTGAAGAAACAATGGAAGATTACGACACTGATGTTTCAGGCTTCACTCACATCACTACAGTAATCGTCCGAGATGGTAAAGATATTGTTGGCACAGTTATCCGTGAGTGTGTTGTATCATTGTGTAATGGAAAAGCTTTGGTAGAAATCGAGGATGACAGTGATTACCTTGATGTCGAGGATGACAGCATTTTCGACATTGAAATCCCATCACTCACTGATGATGAAAAGGTAGCATTGTATAATGAATTTTACACTGACCGCAGTTATCAGTTAGGTTTTGGACATTGTTCAGATGTAGATCAATGTAAGAAAAATGTTTTTCAATTTTTAAAACATACTGCTTGACAATATAGTCAAACTATCTTATATTAAACACATAGCCCAACATTGGAGAACTACCATGGCTCAAACAATTTATGAATACGAAGTTCAAATTCGCTCACAGTACGGACACTGGTTCACTGTACGAATTTCGGCACCTGATCAACAACATGCCAAAATTATCGCAGAATCTCAATATGGTCGCGATAATGTTGGGACAATCGGTAACTATCTTGGGTAACTAATTTTTGTAAGTTGGGCACATGAAGTGCCCGATTTACTTTGGAGAGTAATAAAAATGTTACTGAATGTTGTATTTTTAGTGATCATCACACATGGCGGGTTCGGGTCGTCTGAAAGTATTGCGGCGACGACTATTCCACAAGCCAATTGGAGTGTATGTTCACGCAATGCCACTACATTGAATAAACGCGGCAATACGAACGCATATTGTGTGACTGGCGTATTGCCAAAAATTAACAAGAGATATACATGAAGATTGGAATTTTATGTTCACGTGGCCTAGGTGATATTCTCATCACATTGCCATTAGCAAAACATTACCACGACGATGGGTATGAGGTAGTATGGCCAATTTGTGAAGAATTTCATGGGTCAGTGAAAGATGTCGTGCCATGGGTAACATGGGAACCGATTACAACAGATAGCCGCGGTGACTTCTTTTTAGTCAAACCGGTTGAAGTTTTTGAAAAACATGGGCTATCTGAAGATGACGTTGTAAACTGTTATCACTATCTGAATACCATGCCGGAGTTGACAGACCCGGAATTGTTTAACATTTTAAAGTTCGATCAGTATCGTTACGCAATTAATGGTGTGCCATTTTTGAAAAAATGGGATCTCGACAAATGTATCGAGCGTAATCATCAGCGTGAAGTTGACCTGGTCAATGCCATTGACTTAAGCACTGATCAACCATATATTGTGATCCACCTATCAGGTAGTTCGGTGGAAATCAGTCCGACGATTGTTGAAAAATTGCCACTGGCACCTAATACCCGCATTATCAATGTCGAGGAATATCGCACAGACTGTATCTTTGATTGGTTGAGCGTGTTGGAAGGGGCATCAATGATCTTATGTGTCGACAGTGCTTTCGCAAATTTAGTTGATCAGATGAAGATCGAAGGGCCACAATTATACTGGATTCGCCGTTCTGCTTGGGATGCCACCCCGGTACAAGGATTACATTGGACTGTAGTTCCAACGGATTTACCAATCACTGAACCGCATCGAGTCAACCCGGCATTGGCCGCTGAAGCCAAAGCTAAACAAAATTCTTAATTGGAGAATATATCATGATTAGTAATAAAGTTTTATTATACATTGTTGGTGCCATTGTGTTAATTATGGTTGCTGTGATGTTCACTCGCCTATTTGTATCTGCCGTTGTGCTAATGGTATTTGGTGCGATCTTGTACGGTTTATACCGGGCATATAAAGCTGTGTCACCGCAATTCAAAGCCGGGTACAACAAGGGCAAAAATACTTGGAAAAAATAGTTGACATCATCTGATATATGTCATATACTATATCTCATTGAAAGCCATGGTGAGTTTTAAAAAAGAATTTAGAATTCACCAAATTATCTGTTGACATTATAGATAAATAGGACTACAATAGTTAAACGCTCCTTTAGTTAAATGGCATAACAACTGACTTGTAATCAGTAGTTGGAAGTTCGATTCTTCCTGGGAGCACCAATCGTTAAGTAGCTCAGTTGGTAGAGCGCGGTCACTCATATAAAGACCGAGGTCGTATGTTCAATCCATGCCTTAACGACCAACCCTATGCCTCTAAGATAATGGTATTCGTCGGGTCTCCAAAACCCTGAAATCGTGGTTCAAATCCACGGGGGCATGCCAATGCGGTGTTAATTCAGTGGTAGAATGCTGTCCTTCCAAGTCAGACGTCGCGAGTTCGAGCCTCGCACACCGCTCCATAATTAATTTTTATTTTCTGAAACGCATCAATAATTATAGAGGATTTCCGTGTAGTATTGTGCGAAAGTAGCTCTAATGAACAATCAGTATGTTCTCATAGCTACGATGAATCGACCAATATCCTGACACTATACACTGGAATCCATGAATGTTAACAGTTGACATATAGCAGGCAACTTGCTATACTGTTTTCATAGCAAGCGGAATGTTCCCTGCCATCGAAAGACAGCAGTTCTACATGAAGCTTTCATGACTTGAAACGGTCATTGCCTATCTAGTTACACGTGGCTAGCTATCAAAGTGTTAGGTAAGAATGTTTAAAACTTTTTGATTGATTCCACAGTGGCGCTGTGGTGACTAGCACGGAGTAGTGAGGCAGAGCAGGACGGCCGTGGAATTCGCTCAAAGTAGGAGTTCGCTACCTACCAATCAATAGAAAAAAGACCTAGTTTGCTGTGCGTGTTGCGACGAACTCAGCTACCTTTCGGCAATGAAGAACGCAACTATTCGTTGTTGGGTTTGGCTAGGCAAGGTGTTACCGATTTAGATACTTGGCAGAGTATGGTTGAATGCGCTGGCTAGTCGTCGAAAGACGATAAACCGGGGAGGCGATTGCCTCAATCGTTGGTTCGAATCCAACAGTATCTGAATTCTACAAATGGTCGCTACTAGGATATTCAAAAGTCTTAGTTCACCAACCCTCCAGTACAGGGGATATATGTAGTGGCGTAAGGAAGCATAGAGCGACCATCACCTGTGACGTGACTATAGGGTGACTGCTAGGAATAGTCTAGCACTCTATATTGAGAAATGAACGAAGGGTGTTAACTAGTGTTAGAATGGTGTACAACGTGCTAACAAAAAGTGATACGCGGGATTAGCTCAGATGGTTAGAAGCGCACACTAGATAAGTGTGAGGTCATTGGTTCAAGTCCAATATCCACTGTTCATTTCATCAATATAGTGATAGGATATATCATGATTGGCGCTATTGAGTTTGTTAAAATTGTAGGAATATACGAAGCTAGAGAGTTACTTCAACAGCGGAAATATAACACTGCCTACCTGTTTCATGAAGAACACACCGTGGACTTTGATGATCTAGAATCAGTTGTAGATTCTCATGATTTGGTCGATGGGTTTTATGGCCTATCACGGGCTAAAAAACTGTTGGATGAGAATACATTTGATGCTTCATACATTTCAAAGTCTGGTCATTACTTTCGCTATGGTTCACATGATGTTTATACTGTGAGAAATGGCGAGTATACCATTGTTCACGGTGGTATAGATTGTAATCAATTGATTCATGTAGACAGATTGAAGAACGCTATATCTGTTGTGGAAAAGAGCCAATGATTGAAATAAAACGACAGCCAGTGTTTAGAACGATATTCGCAGGTCTGGTACTGGTCATGTTATACTATATGACACGTTACGTTATTAGCGTAGAGGCTGATTCGGTAATAATGATAGTGGTTGGAATGTTAGTCATTCTACTAGATGTTATTATCGTGTGTGCTGTGTTATGTGTTGTTACTGTGTGGCTATGGTTGACGGTATATTGGTTATGTTCTTATAAAATAACCGACAGTTATATCGAATTCATCAAGAAAGGTTTCGATGGTCAATAGCCAGTGTTTAAAAGATTGATTGAATCCGCAGGCGATGCGGTGGAAGCTATCTCTAATGGTGAAGGAAGTAATCTGTCTTTAGTGCCGATAATGATATAGTTAAGCAAGGGTTCGCAACTTGCCAATCAATGTGGTCTAATCGGGGCAACTAGAGAAGTCTAATCCCGGCAACTAGACCAGACCATTCATATGCTCAATGGTCTTTAAAGATAGGGTGTATGCCCAGAGCCCGAGCTAGCACCGTTTATCGAGGTCATGGCATTAAGCGCCAAGTATCGATTTCTAGGAATCGGCTAGATGACTATCAGGAAAGACTGATACATCAATTTAAGTTAAAAATGGTGGGACAGGAATATTATGGCTGATAAAATTGAACAAGGGCCACGCCCAGGTTTTATTATCGTGTATCATAACTGGCGGGAGAAAGACCCCGCAACATATCAGACAGAAATGAACAATGCCAGATATGAGGGGATGATGCGAAGTGACTTTCGTAAGCCAATTATTAATAAATTCACATACGACAAGATTAGTATACAATTATCAAAACATTGTTGACACCGTGTTTTAAAATTGATATACTATGTAACATAAATTGGTGACATGAGCATTATTGGACTCGCAACAGCTCTCCTTTAAATGTGTTGATCTTCTGATCAGTTGCCAATTCATGGGCCTTTAGCTTAGCGTCCTAAAGCAACGAACTCATAATTCGTCGACCCTGGGTTAGAATCCCAGAAGGCCCACCATTAATACAAATTTTAGAGAAGCAAGCATTCTCTGGTATAGTCACCGTTACTAATTCTAGTGAAAGGTCTGGGACTGATCATCCCCACGTGAGTAACTCGAATCGCTGGAATTCGCGAGCCAGTGTGAAAATAGGGCGGGATGTGGAGTTCAATTCTCCGTGCTTGTTTCATCTAAAGTTTGTAAATACCGTAACCACAGGGAGGATTAACATGCCAGGATGGTTAAAAGAAGGTTGGGATTTGTAATATGCCAATCGATGAGCGCATTGTATACTCATTATTAACATTGGTAATATCTTCATTGATCGCTATATGGTTTTGTGTAGTATACATTGCGTTGTTTGGCTTTACAAGTATAGCAGAGATTGCTGTAGTTGGCATTATAATCACTGCGGTATCATGGTTATATTTTTTATTGAACGCCAATAAAATCATATCATATATTGACAATGCCAATCACTAACGGTATTATATCCTTAATTATTCACAGAGACAGTACATGACCACATTCAACGATTTACTTCAAATGCCAGTTGAAGCAACATGTGATTCAATCAACTTTAAATTCTTCTATGACTGGGGAATATTCAATGAAGAATTAATGAATTACGATACTGATAAAATGAAATCTGACAATCGCGTCAAGGTCAATTACATCAAGTACTTTGATTATGATGGACGTCGTACATGGGAGTTGGGTTATATTTTGTTTGATGATGCTCCTGTTTTGTTTTTCCGTGGAGCAGGGCGTGAGGGTCGGGATTCGTATGATCATGTAAAAGTCAGCAATGAGTCATTTCATAAACTAGAAAATTATATTCGTTCACTGTGTGAATTCGGTACTGAATGTGATGATGATCATGTGCTGTCTAGCCTTGATGAAGATGCCACATACATGATTGAATTTTATGGTCAATCTTTATTTGGTGAATTTAACAGATACTAGTTGACATAACACCGCTATTCAACTATACTAAAATAAAGCAGGAGAAGATGCCTAGGATCATGAACTAGGTCATCAAGGCACAAATAGATTGGACATGTCCAGTCATGCTGAACTCCTGTGATCGTCGGAGTTAGGGCTTGGACATTAAATAATCCCTTACGTTTGGTTACTTTAATACCAAACACAACTTTCCTGTCATAGCTAGATGGTTAGGCTTGTGTCAAATGCCGGCACATAATTGGACGGCGAGTCCGGTTGGTGTGGGTTCGAATCCCACTGGCAGGAAAGCATTAGATTTCAATGACGGTGCCCCGCACTACGACAATGATCCCTATGTTGTTGATGTGTTGGGCGAAAAATCAAGTGGTTCACATCTCGGCCATCTTGACCTTATATTAGAGATGACGGATTGTCGTCCGAAAGACAGTCTCAAATGATGAGGGGTCAGATGAGGCTTATATCGCGAAGTGGTGTAATGGTAGCACAGAGGTCTCATAAGCCTCAAGTAATCGTTCAACTCGGTTCTTCGCAACCAGTTACCTGTTTAACCCCGGCATCTATTACCTCGGATGCCGGGGTCTTTTTTTCATAAATAATTTTAAAGGATAATTTATGAGAATTGTAGAATTGTACGAGTCTAGTGACGGTGACATTGCCAAACAGCTCCAAATGAAGTACAATGTGACTTTAGGGTTACATGGCCGTGGGGACATAGTCACACTATCGAAAATTATAGTTCCACCTGAACTGAGAAATAGTGGAATTGGATCTGCCGTTATGAGTGACTTAGTCAATTGGGCGGATGCTAATCACAAGATCATCGCATTGACTCCTTCATCTGACTTTGGTGGCAATAAAAGTAAACTCATCAAGTTTTACAAACGATTTGGGTTTGTTGACAACAAGGGGTCGAACAAGATGTATGAGATCAGTGAATTGATGTATCGTATGCCAAAGTAATGTATTGTCTAAATAAGTCAATAGGAGATTAAGATGGACTTTAATAAATTGGATCGCAAGATCAAAGCGTTTGGATTGGCAGAAGGCATTGACGCACATTTACGCAGTGGCGGCCATGATCATGCTTCATATCTATATGGCCAATTGGTTGATTTGATCGGCCAAGAGAAGGCTGACAAAATGATTGGTGAAAATTCGGTTGAGGCAATTCAGCCGGAATACAAGATTGTTAAATGGGATGTTGGCCAAATGTTCCCACCTATTTCACAACGTGATCGTGACTGGGCTGAGGACACTCACGAAGGTGTTGCGATTGTTGCCACTCCTGCTGGTAACATGGAATTCACGTTATCTGTTGTTGGCCGTGCCGGGCACGCTGATGAAGTTGAAATCGAGCTATCAGAAATTGAGGCAGATTGGACTGATGAGTGGGAGCAGCAAAACCGTGAAGTTATTCAACACGCACAGAACATGGTTCGCAAACAAGTAGCGGCTGAGATTGCGAATGATGGTGACAATGATGATCGTGATCCTGGATACCCACGTGGTTAAAATGTAACTAACGAAAATAAAACGCCACATATGTGGCGTTTTTTGTTGACATTGGATTCGTATTCATAGATAATACACTCATAGACAAACATAGAGGTTACATCATGGACAATTACACTGCTATTGGCATTGCTGAAGGTTTTGTTGAATGTGACGATGAAGACCAAGTTATTAACGCCTGGCAGCATCTGATTGACACTGGGTTAGCATGGCAGTTACAAGGTTGGTTCGGACGCCAGGCGCAAAGTTTAATTGACCAAGGAATTTGTACTAAGAAATAGGTTAATTTATATCGGTACGTAATCATGGCAATACTTTATATTACTGGTGGTGTATGCGGTTTACTATTTGCGATATATATGTTTGTATCAAGAAAGAACTCGCCACCACTATTGTGGGAAAACACCTATACCATAGACAGAAATAATGTTATATATAGTAAGAATGGCAATGTTCTTACTACCAAATGTAATTACTCCGCCTCAGCATCTGAAATGGCCAAACTAATACGAGTCACATATGGCGGAATTGTATGGGTTGAACGCGATGAATTGAAATGTCTACCTAATATGTTTTATAATCGCGCAAGTGGATACATTGACCTACCATCAAGCTCAGGTTTTTATCGAGTCAACTTTATTTTTATTTAATAGTTGACAATCGCGGTATATATGTTATACTGTCACTATACACAAACACATAGAGGTAATACAGTATGTTAAATTTTAGCGGTTACGAGTCAGGTGAAAACTACATCCCAGAACACACCCGTGTAGCATTGGAAAATTACGCTGAACACGGATTAAAGCCGGGTGGATTTTTGTTCGCTGTTCTATCGAATGACTTATTTGGTGCTTATGCTCGTGCTGACATGGCTAACACTGCGCACATGAAAGGCATTGTTCACTTCATCTTCAATAACCTCCCATCAAGCATGTGGGGAGCCAGTAGTATCGTGTATGCGCATATTGACCGCAAAGAAGTTGAACGTCAACAAGAATTTAATTTGGAATAAGGGTATTGACACGGCAGGGAAGCTGTGTCATAATCACCGCATACACAAACATGGGATGGCGACAATGGCCAAGATCAGTAAGCAAGAGTTCATCGAGAAGTATGGACAGATTAAAGTAAAGTTTTCTTCATACTACAAGTATACGTTCACTTACACAGGTAAGCTTGAAGATGACACTACCATCGCAGTTAAAGTTGGTGGGAACTCAGATGACATTTACCGTCATGAAGTTTCAGCCGATTTAGAAGAAACAATCGAATCACTTGACCCGTACAGTGGCATGACAGGCACTGACAACTTTTACGATTACTAGCATTGAAGTCTGTATTATGTTATGAAGAGAGCCCGACTGTCGAGAGATAGGCGGGCTTTCGCCTTATATGGAGATTACCATGATTTTGGAACATTTAAAGAGTAGGCACGTGGATATAGAGCTTCATCGCCCAGTAATTGATGAAGACAATGGTGTGGCAACTTTCTATCTATACAATATGTCAGGGCAACTGTGCGGATATCAACAGTATCGGCCTGGGGCACCAAAACAAAAATCAAATAACCAAACACGCGGACGGTATTATACTTATCGCACAAAAAACCTTAATTCTGTATGGGGCATTGAATCGCTTCACTACACACCGAGAATGGTATTTTTATGTGAGGGCTTATTTGACGCATGCCGATTTTCTGAGCTAGGGTATTCTGCGATTGCTGCGTTTGGTAATAGTCTTACCCCTGATATACAAAATTGGTTAAGCTGCCAATTTGATCGGATCATTGCGGTCATTGACAATGATGAAGATGATGCTGGGAAATGTTTGGCGAAATACGGCACAGAGTGGCATTATGCGCCAGGCTATCATGACGTTGGAGAATGTCCGGAAGAAGTTTTAAAAGATTTTATTAAAAAAGTTGTTGACACACATGAATGATGAGGTTATAGTACACACATAGCGAGATACATCGCATGTTGACAGAGATAGGATCAACTGATAATATCTCTTACACCGTTTAACAACTTGAGGTAATTAAGAATGGCTACGATTTTATTTAAGAACCCAGAATACGCACACTATCACTACGACACTGAAACTGGGATGGTAGTTTCTACATTATTCAAAAAGCCGCGTAACGTAACTTGGCAGACAAATCCAATTTGGGCTGAGCCCCGAGTAGCATTGCGTGAATTGAACACCAAGTTGACACGCACATACTCAAAGAGTGATTTAATGAACCTCTTGGACATTAAAGATGGCAGCATCGACATCAATGCTCCAGTAACTGAACAAGTTAAAGCTATCGTTCAAGCACAAGCTGAGCGCGATGATGTTGAGTTTTCAGTTGGTTTAAACTTATTGCGCCCATCATACAACTATGTGTTATTTTCAACAGAAGATGAAGCATCACGATTCTTCAAGGCCGGGACATCAATTGCCGAAGCAATGGCATCTATGGCATCACATAATATGAAGGTTGATATGTCTAACATTAAGGTATTGAATACCTCAACAAATGCGGTATCATCTCTTAAAGTACAGCAGATCAAAACTTACTCATTGATTTAAAATATTGTATACTGGTACTTGACACCAAGCCAAAGTACCAGTATTATCACACTACACACACAGAAGGACACATCATCATGGCATTATCTAAAGAAGACATTTTAACATTGACCTCGGCAAAAGTTGACGCAATGTTTGGCGGTAAACTTGATCGCAATGAGCTTGAAACAGTAGTAGGCATCATGCGACGCGAGAACTTGCCGATCTTATCAGAGATTCGTGAACAATGTACAGAACATGGCATTGACACATCTGACCTAACAACTGGTACTGGAACTGAATGGATGGGATAGCCCATGGGAAAACGATACTTTGAAGTTCGCTCCACTGGGGCGACAGCAAAAGAAGCTTTTGACCGTGCTCGCGAGGATGCCATCCACATGTATGGGTATCAAGGTGGCACGGGGACTATAGCCGAAAAAGAAACATTTAATGTTATATCGGTTGGTCATGGTAGTATTGGTGATTCTGATCTAGAGTGTATATTGCGCCCATTGCGCACCCAAGGATCAGTTGGCCAGTGGTCACCGGCCGGATGTCTAAAGATTGGACGCAATGAATATGTATTCTTTGGGTGGGCCCACCACGAATAGTATGCTACACTACAAAGTATCGTTAACATGTAATAGGATCTAAACACAAATGAAAACAACTCACCTCGCCATAATTGCGACTGTCATGGCCATGATCATGCTAGCACCATTATCAATGATGAAGTCTACGATGGATTGTAAAACAGCATTTTCGCACAGTGACAAAAGTGCTTCAGAAATAAAATCAATTTGCGAATAATGGGGTATTCAAATAATGTTTAGTTCTATCAATGACGAGCGTGATAAAAAATTAGTTCAATCAATGGGCTGCCAATACTTTTCGAATGATCAAGACCCACGAAAAGGGCCATTAACAAAATGCGGGTGTAAAGAGCTTCATAAAGATTCGACATATTGTTATGAACATTATTTCATCATCTATGAACGTGGCACACGCATGTATCCCCGCAATACAGAAAAGGCACGCCGCCATGGTTTGGAAGATATTAAGCAGGCAATCCTTGATGAAGCAGAATCATATGATGAGTGCGTACAAGAATTAAAATTCGATGATTAGTACTTATAATTAAAAACGATTTACTTATATAAAAAAAGTATAAGTAAAAGTGTAGATTTAATGATTTTAAAAGATAAATAAACTTGTAAGTTAATCGGGGGTGTATTGACATTCCCGATTACAAATTGTATAATAGAACCTATAATAGAAGACCTGTCGAGTACACGACACTAAAAAATCTCTAGTCCAAATAATAATCAATAATTTTCTTCACATGTGGTATAACGCTTGGGTCGGCTAATTTCAGACCTGATATGATATTCGGCACAGCAGTAGCGCGATGACATCAATTACCCGAAGCCACAATCGGTACTCAATGACTATCCTTAACAGGACGCTGCCAGAAAAATGCTATCTGGTTCATTGTTAGAGCTGTAAAGCAAAATGATGGGGAGTGAAACAACCATAACCCCACGTGATGTATGTGAGCTGAACATTCGCATATGTCGCCGCCGTCGTGATAAGACGCAGTGAGTAGGTACCGGACGACCGCCTACGTAAGATGAGAAGACATCTATAGCTGTAATGTTCAGTGTGAGTAAACCGAAGGACTCAGTAATGCCTCCGTTTTTCTAAACTTGCCCTTCGCGGGCTAAGTGTGTCCTCGGATCTAGTAATGGGATACATAGTACATCATATCTTTATTTTAAATATTTTAACTAATTAAAAAGAAATTGAATGAATGAAATGTGTGAGTGAAACGAACACATTGAATGAATGAGATTTCAGTGGGGGCGGTAGCCACCACTTATTATGATAGTTAAAATAATTTAAGGATAATTGCGTCTGTTAGTTGTGTAAGTTCAACGAGATAAATACGTATATAATTAAAAGGCGAGTATCATTATGTCCGAACAAGATCAGATTATAATTTACGTTGACGGTGCGTGTCGTGGAAACCCTGGTAAGGGTGGATGGGGCGCATTGATCAAAGTTAATGATGAAGAAGAACAAGTGTTGTATGGTGGTAAGCATGCCACCACTAACAATCAGATGGAGTTGACGGCTGCTATTAAAGCATTAGAGTATTGTCATGAAGAATCAGAGATAGTAATTCATTCAGACTCTAACTACGTCATCAAAGGCATTACAGAGTGGGTTCACAATTGGATTAAAAAAGATTGGCATGGTGTCAAAAATGTTGAGCTATGGCAGAGTCTATTTGAAGTTTCCCAACGTCGCAATGTTCAATGGAAGTGGGTTAAAGGTCATTCCGGTAATCGCGGGAATGATATTGCTGATGCCCTTGCCAATTTGGGCATTGATGAATTAGGCCGATAATATGTTCAGTGTCGGAGATACAGTTGAGTACATTGATGGTGATATGTACTTGATTGTTGCCATCGCATCCACCTCAGTTATGATTAAGCACATTCATGATAAAAATATTGGGGTGATTAGGGTTGATCCTGGTGACATTGTTTATGCGACTATAAATTCGGATATAGATGACGATCCAGTGGCTGATAACAGTGATGATTACTATGAATCATATTATCCGAGATATGAAGAAGAAACCCCGGAATCAAAGCTACCTGCCAAACCAGTAGAGGACTAAATGTCCTCTTTTTTATTTCTAAGTATTGACAAATACTGTGTTAGATATTATGATGCCACTATACACCTAGAGGTAACTTGAAATGTCTGAAGAATACTTGATTAAAGATGAAAATACTGGTGAATGGAAACTCATTGATCATTCAGTGCCATTACGTACAATACGTGTTGAAAGCAACGCAAGTGTTGCTGTTCAGGTGTCATCTAATACCTTGCGATTTTATGAATGTCGAGTTGATGTTCCACGTGATGCCAACGTTGTATGGCAACGTGGGTTGGAAGGCGAATTCATTGATGGATTGACTGCGTTCAATATGTTTGCCAATGGTGAAAATGTACAGTGGATATGTAAGATCGATGGTTTGTGGGATGGATGGAATGATTGGGATGAAGAGTGTCAATGGTCATTGGCAGAACTTAAAGATGAGGTCAACTTCAAATTTCGCAAAGCACCAAAACGTATGATCAAGATTGGTGACATTGAAATCGAAGCACCTGAAAATGAACCTCTGAACAAACATGAGCAGTATTACTTGGCACAGCCGTCAATATATGATCTTGAAGGAATCAGTTGTGGCACCAAATGGGTGGATGATGATCTTGATAGAGAACGTTTACGCCGTGGATTAATTCATCGCACTGCTGAAAATGCCCTTGCCCATACCAAAGCATTGATCGCTTTAACTGAATTAAAATAATGGTTGACAGTGGCATTGTAATATCATATGATGCCACTATACACCTAGAGGTAACTTGAAATGACACTTGAAGAATTGAAAGAGAAATTGCCACAAGCAACTGCGATGTACTACAATGGCCGTTTATATGAATTTGATGAACGTCATGATGACTATGTTGTGACAATGGATGGAAGTTGCTTCTCCCATGCTCAGATGACTTCCAAGTATAACCAGTGTAGTTTGGTTAAAATAGAATATCTTTAGGAGTAGTAAAAATGACACTTGAAGAATTGAAAGAGAAATTACAACACGCGGATGTCATTGATCATGATGGTTATTTTACCCGCATCACTAATATTAATGATAACGGTGTTGAAACTTTTGATGGCGAATATGACTGTAATTACACTTTTGATGAGTTACTTGGCCATTCAGTGACACTGTACAAATTGGTAGCATTGTAGGAGCATATCCCATGAATGAAATTCAAAAACGAATCATAGCGACCTTGAAGCGCAAAATGAAAGATGGTAAGCCTATTGGTGGATATTACCGTGTCGGCTTGCGTGTACCAAACTGCGTTCAAGAAGTAGTACGGGAAGATGTGGAAAAACTTGGATTTCAGTATTTGAGTAACAAGTCATGGGATTCATTCACCTTTCTAATTTCTGAAGAAAATGCGGATCGTTTAGCGGCGATAAAATGAAGAATAGTAGAATAGCCACATTACAGAATATGATACCTGGTGATTATATTCTGTACATTTCATCCAATGGCCAGGGCATGGTTGTTGCTCAAGTGACGACGACAACATATGACCACGGGTGCCATGTTCATGATTTAGTAAACGATGAACTGGGTTTTGTTTATTATGGCAAGACGTTGATCACGCCATTAACAGAAAATGAAGCAAAAAATATATTGACATTGTCAAAGTAATTGAATATACTGCCACCATACAGACAAACACACATAGAGGTAAATGAAATGGGCTTAGATTGTTATTTGACTGGTAGTCGTTACTTTTGTAGCAACGATGAAACACGTGAGAAAGTTGCCAAGCTGTTCCCTGAATTGGAAGGTATGACTGCCAATTTTGGCGACAATTCATGTGTCAACTCTGTCATAATTGACGTTGGGTACTGGCGTAAAGCAAATGCTATTCACCAGTGGTTCGTGAAAAATGTTCAAGACGGTGAAGATGACTGTTCAGAGTATTATGTGAGCCGTGAGCAATTGGCAGAATTGAGAGGGTTATGTCAACGAGTATTGGAAGACAATACAACGGCTGAGTTGTTATTGCCTACTCAAGGAGGTTTCTTTTTCGGTAGCACAGCATATGATGAAGGATATTTCGATGACATAAAACGCACTATCGAAATCATTGACAAAGCATTGTCATTGCCTGAATCATGGGATTTTGACTATCACGCAAGTTGGTAAAATAGTTTAAAAACAGGTTGACATTATGCTCAACCTGTTTTATTATGACCTTATTGAAACAAAACACACATAGAGGTAAATCAACATGGCTACACGTTCAACAATCGCAGTAGAACTGGCAGACAAAACAATTCGTGAAGTATACTGTCACTGGGATGGTGGTTTATGGGAAAATGGTGTAGGTGACACTCTACTACAACATTATGATTCACAGGCATTGGCAGAAGAAGTGACATCGTTGGGTGATATGTCTAAGCTTGAAGCCTGTCTGTATCCAACAGATCCAACACATTCATTTGATAAACCTGAGCCGGGCATTGCTGTGTTTTATGGCCGTGATCGTGGTGAAACAGGGGTATCCCCGAAAGTATACGCTGACTATGCCACATACTTGAAAATCGGCGATCATCAAGATTATGATTACTTGTATCGCAATGGTGAATGGCAAGTTCGCCGTAGTGGTTACAAACGATATACAAATTTGCGAGAAATTTTTAAAAAAGTTAATGGATAATAAGTTGACAAGTGGCATTGTATAGTTCTATAATGCCACTATACAGACAAACACACATAGAGGTAAATTGAAATGACTGAACAACTTGATCAAAAATTCCTAGCAATTCATGATGACGCACAAGCAGCAGCACGTGAATCAGCTAACGATATCTATAGCATGTGCGGTGACACCGGATCTGTTGGATTTGCTTGGGTTACTGTGTACAATGTTCGATCTAATAGTAAGCTTGGAAAGGCATTAATCTCGAAAGGGTTTACTAAAGGATTTGGGCGTAAGTCTTCATTAATGCTATGGAACCCTGCTCAGATGTCGGTACAATCAATGGCAGTATTGGAAGCAGGTGCCCGAGAATATGCTAAGCAACTTTTGAAGATTGGCATTGATGCTCACGCACAGTCACGAATGGATTAAAATATTTGACAGGCGGCAGTATAATGGTATATACTGCCCACTCAAACACACATAGAGAGTAATGACATATGTCGAACACGAACCATGAAATTTTATCACAGCTAGATGACTTATTAGCACAGGGTTACTCAATTGATGCCGCTTATGACATCGTATGCCAAAATGAGCATTTAGATTCACAACTTGGTGATGATCACGATGAGTATGATCATTACGATCATATGGATTAGGTATTATGTCTAATTATATTCTACATGAAAAGGTTGTCATACTAAACGATGACCATGACACTGAAGTGTATGAAATTGAATCATTTATTTCAGGTGGCAAGTATCTCGGTCTAATATCTCCCACTGGCCGTCATATTGCGCGATCAGTCAATTATGTCCGCCCGGCAAGTGAGCAAGAAAAACATCTAGGCTATCGGTTGGATAATTGTACTAGCTGTTATGATTCATATGATCGGTATATACAGTACACGCCATGTTTCCCACCTAAAAATCAGGACAACTCAAATGAGTAGCAAATTATATCCAATTATCACCAGTCTGCTTTTTATGTTAGCAATCGCAGTGTTGGCAGTGAACGCCATTGTATGGGCGATTAATGTGTTCTACCCTGTTGGATATAGTGTTGATACATATCTTGCTGTTGTTGTGTTTTTGGCCACATTGCGGTTTATTAAGTGATTAAAAATCTTGAAATTATGATTGCTATCTTTGTGGTAGTAATCATTCTTTATTGTTCGCGAACTACTGAATCGGATTCTAGGGCACGAACAAATGCCATGACTTGGGCAACTGAAAATAGTATAGACATCAAATATCTATCTTGCTCAAGTTATGGAAATGGTAGTAAAATGATGTGTACACTCAATGGTAATATTGATCTAGTGTGTCCATCTAATTATACAAGTATCAAAGTAGTATGTGAGAAAGATTGATGATTCCTAATTTTGAAGCAAATGAAATTGGCTTAGAACTAGCTAAATTATTTGGGTTAAAAGAAACGGGCGATGGTAAGTACCATACGGCTATGGGTGAGAAGTCGGCGATTGGCGTGGCACGCTGTGTGGAAAAAGTGATCAATGATGTCAATAAAGAGATCTTAGAATTCTTCAAAGATGAAGCATAAAAGAAAGCCCCTAAATGGGGCTTTTCTTGTTCCTTGTCAAAATGATAATCACACCAGTACAAAATAATACTTTCGATATCACCCCGCCATCCAGTAAATTATAAGCAGATGGAAGGGTGAGAATTATGCCTAAAGTGTAACGCATTAAGTCACCTTCTTGCGTAGATTTACATATTCTAGGTAACACGCATATTCGTGCTGTGAACGAAATTGAATAGTGATAGCTAGTTTTTCTGATGGCAATGAATACACTGGCTTGCGATATGCTTCATTGGTGATGAAATCAGTCAGATCATGGAATGATTGATTGTTACTAGTGTTTAATGCCACCACCTCTTGTTTTGACACACCATACTGACGCGCCATCATGATTGCTTCGGCAACGTCGCCGACTTCAGAACATGGATTAGCGGCAATCACACTAGATGAAACTGTGAGCAATGCCGCGACTAATACTGATTTCATTGTTCTATACCTCTATGTTTGATGATGTAAGTTTATCAATGATATAGAATAGTGTCAATAGTTGCCATGATATAATTTATGTTGTATAATTGGCACATATTGATACGAGCATCTGATATGTACAAATTAGAAATTAAACGGGTAGTATCCAAACGGGCAACAACGTTCTTTTACCTGGACACCATTTCAGGGAAGTGGATCAGAACATCTCAGGATAAAATTGATCTAGTCATGGAACACTGTTCAGGAACTGAGCCAGGTGCGACTGTGTATGTTAAGGATACCACACAGTACTATGAAACATTATTGTCTGATACTGAAATTGACATAAAAAATATTGAAGTTTCTTATTGACACCTTTATGTATTCTATGTAGAATATAAAACATAAAGACGACCAGATTACCCGCTCAAGGTGTATTCGGTACATCTCCCATCAGGGTTAAATGATGGGGACCTCTATAGGGTTAGCTATGACCCATATACCGAAAATAGCACCCAATGGTGTAGTATTTGCCGATACTACAATGCGCACCCCGGAGCTACCATGACCGGGGTTTTTTATTATCTTTAAAAAAATAGTTGACATCAATATTCACTGTGTTATAATGACCACGTAAACAAACATATAGAGGTAAAGATCATGCGTTACACAACTAAACAACTCCAAAACATTCTAACCGAATATTCAGTGATTCGTGTCAATGGTGTATTCTATAACATTGATTATACCAATGGCGACACTGTTTCACTGTACGATGAACTTAACACACTGGAGTTCACCCTAGAAGAACTCTCAGATGCTGATTTACAATTTTACACAATGGCCAATCCGTAACTGAAATAACAGTTGACAAGGTCATATGAAGATAGTAATATGACCTTATTAAGACAAACAACATGATGATTTTGTGTAAACACAGATATACCCCGTTGTGGGGTGATGATGGATATGTCGTGACTTACACATATCTTAAGTGTATTAAATGTGGTAAATTGAAAGGTAAACGGAAATGATTGAACATCAAGATTATAGTTTCTTCCGCTTCTCACAATTGGTGAGAGACGTACTAATGGCACCAAATAACATCTCAGCGCCGTATGACTTGATGTTTGAAGTTATCCGACCGCATTATGAACGGTGTAATGAGCTTGACGTTGATCCTAATATCCAGGGCTATGATCATGCGTTACATTATATTAATACGAGCAAAGAATTGTTCGATGATTTGAAAGAAATTTCAGAATAGGGTGAATTATATATGATCAAGGTGCGGTTGTACGGTGGTGATAATCGAGCAAATATTGAGAAAGAAATCAATGAAGATATTGAAAAATATGACATGAAAATTGTTTCAGTGTCTTCAAGTGTCAGCGCAGGCGATTACTCCACCCGCATATACTTTGTAACTGTTACATATGATGATGGTGTCAAAAAATAATTGACAATGGCGGTATATATGTTATACTGCCACCATACAGACAAACACACTAGAGGTAAACTAAAATGTCATACACCGTTGCCAACACTCATAATGTGAAAACACTTGATGAAATCATCGCCGCATTACAGCAGATTAAATCCGAACATGGTGACAAACAAATTACAGTAAGCGTGGATGACCATTGTGGCGGTAGTTATGATCTTTCCGCGATATGGGTATATACTGAATCCAATAAAGTAATTGTTGAAATAGTTTAATCCCTCACCATACCGCTATGGATGGAGGTCTATGTCATTGAATGGGATTTTCACCCTCACCATACCGCTATGGCTACCCTATATGCCCCCACCATATGTCTATGGATGGGGGTTGTTGTTATTAATTAGAATTTACCCCCCACCATACCGCTATGGCTACCCTAATACCCTCACCATATGCCTATGGCGACCCTATATGCCCCCACCATACCGCTATGGCTACCCTAATACCCTCACCATATGCCTATGGCGACCCTATATGCCCCCACCATACCGCTATGGCTACCCTATATGCCCTCACCATATGCCTATGGATTCCACGCCAAACAGTACACCTGGGCTAATACGATATACTGTTTATAATTTGTTAAAACACTGTTACTATGCTCGATTGTGTCGATTGGCAAACCTGAATTGTGCTATATTGGCGATGCTATCTCGCATTAAAAATGCCCCACGTATATTTCTATACATGGGGCACGATGGTATTGTATTGTGATAACCCCTCACATGGAATTACCACAAACAATGTGATGAACTGTTTGTATCACTCATTTGAGTGGCTGGATACTATAGCAATCGGTTATCCATGACTTGGCACCTAGACATCACAGCTAGTCATTCTGCCAACACGATTGCTATTTCAAACTAGATCATATGTGGAACCTTCAGGTTCGCCATCGAATTAGTATGAACAATGTCAATGCTATTTTTAAGGCAATATCCTGGAGAATCTACACATATTTTACCAAGTGGTTAGGCACTTGTCAATACATTTTTTCAAAAAATCTGATGTAAATTGACAAGCACAAAAACCGCCCAGTAATATTACTGAACGGTTGTTAATGTGTCAATGTATGCTTTGGCTTCTTTTAATAAGCTAAAGCGGTTTCTACGCCCCACAGTGTAATGCCCGTGATACCCTCGCAAGTGGGGATGAACGTCTATCTCTATCCCCTTATATTCTTTAAGGTTTTTACCAATCGTTTTGACAGTGGCTTTCATGGTGTTAAATCCATTCTTGTCTGTATATGCTGCCAATTGTAGCAGGGTATTTTTGAAAATACAACATAAAAAATAAAAAAATATTTTAAAAATATAGTTGACACTATCCACCAACGTGCTACAATGACAGACATAAAGAACACAAACACACTTTTAGAGGTAACAAACCATGAACACAGCAAACCTAATCAAAGCTTTACTTGGTAACAAATCTACAGCTTTCGCGGCGCTTGAGTACACCACCCAAGTTGACACAGCAGCGGCACATAAAGACGTTGTAATCTTACAATCAACTAAGGCCAATGTCCAACTATTCAGCAACATTAAAGAATTCACGGACGTATACACTAATGCCGTGAAAAAGACAGCTTCTCAAATCGAAGGCAATGATCAAGACAAAGTAGATAACTTTGAGAAATCTGCCACTTGGTACGCACATAATGACGCTGATTGCTACTCATTAGTTGAACACAAAAAAACCGGTGAATTGTATCTATTCGCTCGTTTCTTCAAAGCAGAATCAGAATACACAATCAACGGCAAAGCAGCAACAAAGCAAGAAGTGGCTCAATATTTGACCAAGTCAAAAGCTGAATTGCTACTAGGCAAAAAAGACACAGTATACAATGCCAAAAACGACATTGAGCATAAAGTGATCATCCGCACGATTAAGCTTGAAAATGTTACTAAAATTAAATCAGGTCAAACTGTTGAATTCTAAGGGAGAATGTGCTAGGGGAAACCCTAGCATTTTTTTATTTTTTGGTGAGCGTAACAGTCGCCCACCCTCGCCGTCCATCCCCGGACTAGCCATTCGAACCTATGAGTCCATTATATAAAATCTGTTATGGAGTGTCAACACTAAAAAATAAAAAAATATAGTTGACAGTGAACCTGGCTGTGCTACAATGACAGGCATAAAGAATACAAACACACTTTTAGAGGTATATATGAAAACTCATGAATTGCCAATCTACGCTAACAGCGTGACCCGCAAAGCTGAACAAAGTCAGGTATTCAGCAAGGTAAAAGGCCACATTGTATACAAATGCCGGGTATCTTGGGATGATTCTTGTGGTAATGGGTATAACTCATTTTCTATCACTTGCGAAGAACGGGAACGTGGCCGAATGATATCGGGCGGCTGTCAACATGAGCTAATTGCCGAAGTATTCCCGGAACTGGCCTATTTGATCAAGTGGCACTGTGCCAATAGTAACGCGCCTATGTATTACTTTGAAAATTCACAGTATTACGCTAAAACCGGAAATCTCGAATATGCCCGTAAAAATGCGGTTTGGCATGATGCGTCACTAGCTGACATTTTGAATGATGAAAAAATGTTAGCACGTTTGCCGGGTCTAATGGAACAGTTTAAAACTGACGTGGAAAGTATTGGATTTATTTGGTAAAAAATAGTTGACAGTGGCATTGTATAGCTCTATAATGCCACTATACAGACAAACACACAGAGGCTAAAAGCAATGTCTAATTCATCTCACGCAATCGCAATTAAATTGTTCTTGGACGGCGTTTCAGTGATGGTTTTTCACACACGTTCTAACATGCTATTCAAGCGTTCAATCCACACTGTCGACATGCTCAAAGATGCGTTACATGGTGCTAATGGCATCCGTATCATCACAAAATAATATACCTCACTAAGGCCAATCATTAGCCTAACCCGCCCAAACAGCGGGTTTTTTCTTTTTTAAAAATAAATGTTGACATGCCGATATGATATTACTATAATGACCATATACAGACAAACACAGACTTTAGAGGTATCTAGCTATGAAACAATGTATGACTTTGAACGGTGTATGTGGTTATGATGTTGATCATGTTATGTTAGTGATCTTGGCAATCATCGCCGCTGCGATTATCGGTTATTTGATCGCCCTTAAGAAATAAGGGCGTCATTATGTCAAATTTTTTAGGCATCGGCTCAACCATCACAATCGAGCATATCGGCTGTGATGAGCCTGACCGGGTCGCCACCATCGTGGACGTGTCAATTGATATGTCATGTGTATTATCTGACAATTACCCTGTATGTATTGAACTAGATGCCGGGGATAGATATTGGCTAAATGCTGCCGGGTTTGATCTCGACAATGTTATAAAAGTTAAATTAAATGCTTGACACAGTGACCACATAATCATATAATGACCATATACAGACACAAACCGGGAAACGCTAAAAATGACACAATTTACTACACTAGCAAACGGCACAAACTACACCAGTTTGATTGTATGTGATGGCATCCTTAAAGTGGTGTATCAGGGTGAAGTGGTCGCAATCATTGAACCTTGGTAAAAAAATAATAGTTGACAATGGCGGTATACAAGGATATACTGCCACTATACACAAGCACATAGAGGTATGACACCATGACTAAATTAGAATTCGCAAAATCCCGCCTACTAATTGCCGCTGATGGCAATTCATTCACAATCGACACACAACGCGGATATAATAAAGTCAATTCCCCGGTATCTGAACATTATGCCCCATTTTTTGGCAAAGTCGCTCGCCGTGGCGTGACTGACTTAATTGTAGGTATCTATGCCCCGGATCACTCCACAGCATACCTCACACTGAATGAAATGCTATTCAGCACTGAAATGCCGGATGAACCAATGTTAGAAAATGAACTAATCGATTGGGTTAAAGATAATACGGATCGTGACGGCTTTGTAAATGGTTACAAAATTTCATCACTGGATGAGGTGCCATGTGACGTATTGGACACCATGATTGAATTCGATGTGCTTAACCTGAAAAACTTTTATGTAAAATAATTGTTGACAAGGGCATTATTAAAACATATAATGCCCATATACCAAGACAGAGTTCACCACAATGCGCAATAATACATTAACACAAATCAACCGTTTGGGCATGTATATGTATGCTTACTTCAATGGCCTAGCTAACCCAAATTCTAGTAAGTTGATGGTAGTCGATGACTTTGGCGTATTAGTTGACACCTCAACCGATGCCATTAATATATTCATGTGAGGGTATCATATGACAACTAGAAATTTATTACATAAATCAAAACTTAGTCAGTTCAAAGACTGGCTAAGCCAAAATGGCCATGAATGGCGTGATGGAAAAGGTATCTATCAGGCAATTCAAATTAAATGCCCATCCGGGTGGGTTCCAATCCATTCCCGTGACGGCTGTGAACATTTCACAGTGCCAGTTGAACATAAACGGATTGTAAGAGAATTCATAGATCATAATAAGCCCGCCTAGACAGCGGGTTTTTTAATGCCTATATGCGCATGTAATGCGTTTAGAGCCAGGTTAAGGCATCCTGGCATATTACCCTACCTGACCCATGTTAAATGCGCTATAACGCGAAAATATAGCCATTGAAAATATTTTAAAATACTGGTTGACACTAAAGTCAGATATGATATTATGACATTCAACAGGACAAACATGAGTAGTTGATCATGGCAGCGTATCAATTGAAGGTAACTAAAAATAACATTAACAGTCGTGAAACATATTTCATGTGGTGTAATGAATCATTCGGCTGGGTGCGAATTCCAAAAGCAAAATATTTCTCAATGTCAAGCCAATCAAAACGCGCCGACACGTTTATGATCACATCAAATAAAAAATATACGTGGCATACAAAAGTTGTATATGTTTGATAAAATCGCCGTGTGAAAATAAGTGTTGACAAGGGCATTATTAAAACATATAATGCCCTCATAGATAAACATATTAGAGGTAAATCAAAATGGCTTACGTATCACAAGACAAGAAAAAAGCAGCAGCTCCACTAATCAAAGCACTATGTAAAAAATACGGCGTATCAGGTTCGCTATCAGTCCGCAATCACTCTACCCTAGTGCTAACTTTGTCAAAAGGTAAACTAGACTTTTTTAAAGATCATGAAGAATACGTTAAAGAACGTGGCAGCATCGACATTAATCACTATTGGATTGATGAGAATTACCAAGGCGATGTTAAAGACTTTTTGAAGGAAGCAGCTAACATTTTGCGCGGCCCTGAATATTACGACCGCAGTGACGCCATGACAGATTATTTCGATTGTAGCCACTATATTCAAATCAGTGTTGGGAAATGGGATAAACCTTACATCATCACTGAATAAGATACCTCACTTGTGCCACTTATTAGCACGTACCCGCCTAAACAGCGGGTTTTTTCTTTTTAAAAATAATTTAAAATATTTGTTGACATTAAAACCAACTGTGTTATTATGACTACATCAGGGCAAGATAGCCCACTAATAAAATACTTAGAGGTAAGCAAAATGAAATCAATCTACCGCGTTAAACTAATCGCTTCAAATGTTGACTCAATCATCCCTGAACATGTAGTAGCGGATTTTGAAGTTGAAACCGCAGACATTGCCAATAAAATTACCCACATGAAATGGGATCAGATATTGCGCGAAAATGGCCATGCCATTCAAAACCTAGGTACCGTGTATGAACTTTACGATGGCTATGCGTCACTAGGCCATGAGGGTGACGACTTTGGTAATACTAAAACAATTTGCCAGTTTGCCATTGAATGGGAGCTTATCTGCTGATAGGGGTTGACAAGGGCATTATTAAAACATATAATGCCCTCATAGATAAACATATTAGAGGTAACGTGAAATGAATATATTGCTAGTACGTGATCGTGGTTACTGGGTCAAAGTTGTCGACCATGGAAATTGCCAGTTTAACTTCGAGGGCGAAGATACCGACTTCCCGCGCGACCTAAGCGAATATGAACATGAGTTCGTGGATTATGCGGAATACCTTAGACAAAACTATTAAGAGCAATCTACTATGGAAATTAAACGCGCATCAGTGACAGACTCACTAGGATCTAAACACACAATCGTGCTAGACAAAGATCTAGGCGGGTACGGTATCGAATTTGATGGAGTTACTACCGGGGAAACGTTCTCTAATACTGACCTCGGAAAATCACGCGCTATACAGTATTTTGATAATATTGTCAATGATCAAAATAAAATAGATCATTTCACATTTTTTTGAGTTCTGAGGGTTGACAATGGCATTATTAAAACATATAATGCCCATATACCAAAACAGGATCAAGACCATGACAGAATTAGTAGCAGGTACACGAATCGTAAACCGTCACCGATATAATGAGCGTACACGCGAATATTATGTTAAGGGTACGTTCTTGCGCTTTGATGGGTGTTTAGCAATTATCAAGCTTGATGACTGGGATAACGAATCTCATGCGGTGCCAGATGATTATGCGATTGAATCCACCTTGAAAGAAAGTAAAACATTAAGATTATCAGATTTTACCAATTAACTGTTGACAAGGGCATTATTAAAACATATAATGCCCTCATGGTCAAACATCAGAGGCAACGCAACATGGCCGAACAATCATTTTATATCATTTACTACCGGTCAGGTATGCGCGAAGTCATGAAGCGAGTGCTTCCAGTTGATACGGGCTATGAAACAATGTGTAAAATAGCACGAACCATGGCACCGGGGTTAATGGCTCACGCAATTCATCCTGATGACCTACAACACTATGATTTGTTTAAATGGGGTTGACATGAAAAACTTTATCGTGATGACTTTATGCGCCGTAATGCTAGCCGCATGCGGTAATGATAATCAGATTACCATTAACAAATCTGATATGCGTT
>NW_027190385.1:0-40548 GCF_040958095.1 Procambarus clarkii | reverse complement strand
GGCTCAGGAAATCTGTACACCAGTTGATTGACAGTTGAGAGGTGGGACCAAAGAACCATAGCTCAACCCCCGCATGCACAAATAGGTGAGTACACACACACACACACGCGAACTAGTAGCCAACTGTCTAAATGGAGAGAGTTTATTGGTTGTAATTCTTAAGGTCCTCGTTCGAATCCCGGTTGACGCAAGAGGAAATCGGCAGATATTCTTTAACCTGATTCACCTGTTCACCTAGCACAAATGTATCCATCAATGTAGCCCTTTATTTATCTATTTATAATTGTCAATCCATCAATCTATCTTCCCATAAACCAACAATTTTTCATTATATACATCTATCTTACTATGTATCCGTCCATCTACTCGACTGTTTATCCATCCATCTACTCATCTGTCTTTTCATCCATCAACTCATCTATGGATCCGTCTATCCGTCAATGTATATATTTATCAATCAACGTATCCATCCATATATCTATCTATTACTATTTATATCTATCTCTCTATCTATTTGTATCCGACGATCCTACTAACTCATTTTCCATTAATCTATCCATTTATCATTCTACTTATCTATCAATCTATTTATTCATCTACTTCTCTTTCCATCTATCCATCTACTCATCTATCTAACCATTAATCTATCTACATACTCCCCACTCCGTCTCCTATCGTTTTCCCAAACTCCCTCCTCCCGTACCGGCTCCTTCTTTTTTCCACCCTCCCGTAACCCTGCTCATCCTCCCTCCTTCTGCCCTTCCCATACCCGCCCCTATTCCATCCCGCCCTTCCCATCGTCTTAACTCTCGGGGCAGTTCTTTACCTTCGTTCTCACTCCTTCCGCCGTTTCTCACTCTCGCCCTCCTTACTGTCTTCCTTCCCTCCCTCCCTCCCGCTGCTAGTCCTTCCCTTTTTACCCTTCCCGTAGTCCTCCCTCCCAGCACCAGTCCTTCCCATCGTCCTCTTACCTCCCCCAGTACCTCCTTCACTCCCTCTTCATCCCTCTTTCACCTCACCTACACCTCTTCTCCTGTTCTCCCTCTTTATACCACCTCTAAATCTCCCGCCCCCCCACCGGCTTTGTACCTCTTCCCTCTTACAAAAATTAGGATCAATAGGACCAAAATTAAACTACTTTATGTGTTTAATTTAAGGAAATCATTTTTTCTGATTACGAAAAAGTCTTCAACCATCTCCAGTAATAATTCACAATTAACCTTAATTGAATCAACAGGGAGAGAGGGGGGGAGGGGTGAGAATAAATAATAATTATTCCAAAATACTTTAACTAATGTCTACACCTACCATCCTATGTCCGTTCCCTACCTCAGACCATTTCCCCTCTAATTTGGTAAAAATAAGCCTTAATAATATAATAATAAATATATTCAAAAAAATCTGTGGATAGCTACAGCCTCCAGCATATATATATATATATATATATATATATATATATATATATATATATATATATATATATATATATATATATATATATATATATATATATATATATATATATATATATAGCCCATAAGCAATCCAGTTGGGATCGCCCCATTGCCGACAAAGTAGCTCCAACATTACTGTAAGCTGCGACAACACCACATGATACTGCCCGACTTAGAGCTGTAGCAGCTCCCCATGCAGAGGACTTGCTATTAGCAACCCCCAATATCAGCTACTAGCACTCGTCTCACCACAGGCCCTCTGAATGGCTGTGGTCTCCGCCTCACTGCCCGAATCCACACCGAATACAGGGGTTTTGGTGGCGAGGCAGTGGCCGACAGGTACGGACGACATGGCCTTCTCTGCCAAAGGACAGGAGGATGGCATGCAAGACACTGCGATGTTAACGACATTATAAAGAGAAGCCTTATCACGGAAGGTTGTCCAGCAGAGAGAGAGTCCCGTTCCGTATTGCCCCGCAACTCTGATGAGCCTGTTGGTCGCCCAGATGGGATCACGGTGAACCCCTGGAAGAATGGTAGACAGTTATTGTGGGACTACACTTGCGTTTCAACTTTAGGCAACACCTATGTTAACTTCAGTGCTGCTCAGGCAGGAGGTGCTGCCAATCACTGGGAAGCAGCCAAGTCACATAAAAACGGAGACCTTGATCACTACTACAATTTTGTCCCCATTGCCTCAGAGACACTTGGTGCCTGGGGTAAAAGTGCTGCAAGTTTTTTGAAGGAGCTGGGGTCGAAGCTAATTGAAACAACTAGAGACCCTACAGCCGTCAGTTTTCTCTTTCAGCGCCTTAGTGTGGAGATCCAGAGAGGAATGGCTCACAGCATCCATGCTTCCTGCCCGCAATCCAAGGAGCTGGATGAGTTTGGGGGTTGTAATATAAATATTATGATTAAATTGTATTTATTTTTTCGTTTCGTTGCCTTATTTATCATTAATTTTTAAATTTTCGGTATAAAAATTTATTTTTGTGTCTATGGATGTCTGTCTGTGTGTTTGTTTGAGTGTCCCTGTGAGTGTTTGGGGGAGTGTTTGTCCGGTTATACCTGTGGGTCCACGAGGCCATCTGTGTCCCCTCAGATGGTCTCCCTTATCACAGTTTTTGTGTATAGATGTGTGTCTGTGTGAGTGTTCGGGTGAGTGTGTGTCCGGTTATACCTGTGAGTCCACGAGGCCATCTGTGTCCCCTCAGATGGTCTTCTTTATCACAGTTTGTGTCTATGGATGCAGGCGATGAGTCACAATAACGCGGCTAAAGTATGTTGACCAGACCACACACTAGAAGGTGAAGGAACGACGACGTTTCGGTAAGTCCTTGACCATTCTCAAGTCGACTGAGAATGTGTCTATGAATGTGTGTCTGGGTGAGTGTCCCTGTGAGTGTCCGGGTGAGTGTGTGTGTTCGGGTATACCTGTGGGTCCACGAGGCAATCTGTGTTCCCTCAGATGGTCTTCCTTATTACAGTTTGTGTCTATGGATGTGTGTCTGAGTGAGTGTCCCTGTGAGTGTCATGAGTGTGTGTGTGTGTGTGTGTGTGTGTGTGTGTGTGTGTGTGTGTGTGTGTGTGTGTGTGTGTGTGTGAGTGTCCGGGTTTATGTGTAGTTTGGTTTCTGGAACCATTTGTGTCCCTCCCTTCAACTCTTTTCCCTTATTCCCACCGTGGGTTCGAATCCCAGGTGATTAGACCTGCCCTAGGTCAATGGATCCAAGGTATCCATCCGTGGTCCCAACGGATTTCACCTCTTCCCTACTTTACTAGGAGTCAGGCTAATTCCAGCTATCCAGAGAACCTTTCGATACAGAGGCAGCTACAGGAGGGGACCACATAAATTAGTGCCCTGTAGTTACGTAACCGTTCCGACAGGCTCGATCGCAATCTATCTAGATGAGAACACGTTCTCATCCGACTAGACCACGCTGGATTCGCTGTTTGTCTCAAATTTGGACCCTTTATTTATAGTTAGTATTTTTGGTGTATTAATTGATGTGTATTAATTTGTTAATGACTTAGGTAGAGTGATTTGGGGGGAGAGAGGGGGGGTTGGCGTGTGTAGTGTATTATACGAGATCGTGCTTGGGTTAGTATTCACCATCAACTATTACTAACTTGTAACTAACACAAATTTTTCCACACACTCCGGACCAAAGAGCCAGAGCTCAACCCCCGCAAGTACAACTAGGTGAGTACACACACACACACACACACACACACACACACACACACACACACACACACGAGGAAGCAGCCCATAACAGCTGTTTAAATCCCTGGTACCTATTTACTGCTAGGTAACAGGAACAACAGGGTGAAAGAAACTGCCCAGTTTCGTTTCTGCCATCACCGGAGGATCGAACACGGACGCTAGGATTACGAGTTGAGAGCGCTGTCTACTCAGCTGTCAGGCCCCGTAGTGCGTGTACTCGTCAAAAACATAATTTGGGAGAGGTTAGGGGAAAGGAATGATGCTTCCTGGGTTGGGGAATTGGTGTGGGGTTAGTCACTCGGTGGCCTTGGACCTGTGGGGGAGGGGGCCGAGGGGGTTGCCAGTTATGAATTTAATGATTGAATTTGTTAAGATAGGGTATTTATGTAAAAGACGCTGTGAAGAGATAGTAACAAAAGTGTTCCTGACTGCTGTAAGGTAGTGAGTAACTGTCTTGTATGTTAGAAAAATGAATGCTTACTAGACAATTACTTTTTCTTTGAAAACATTTTTTTGGAAAATAAATACAAGTTATTTTGTAAACAAAATATGATTATTTTCCTTTAATAAACACACATGAGCACAAATGGTCCTCGGGAGTCAGAGAGATTGAGAATGAACAGCAAAATAGTAACAAAAAATGAGACGATGATGGGATACTATTTAATTCAAACATAAACCTGTTAAGTATGTAAATTACAGTACCACTAAACACGCGTACACGTACATATGTCAATCAATTTACATAAATAAACATTCACTAATATGTTCCTTTAACAATGGACAGATAGATAATTACCATACACGTGTCAGTCCAATTGCAGGTACACATAGACACACATAGCTGCACTTGTCTGTCGCTCCTGACAATAGTAAACATGTAACAAAAAATGTGACAATGATGGGACACTATGTCATTCAAACGTACACACGCTAACATTATAAATTACAGTAACACTAAACACGCGTACATGTATATATGTCATTCAATTTACATAAAAAAAACATTCACTAATATGTTCCTTTTACAATTAACACACAGATAATAACCGTACACATGTCAGTCCAATTGCAGGTACACATAAACACACATAGCTGCACTTGTCTGTCGCTCCTGACAATAGTATACATAGGTATACACACAAAACAGTCCTTTATCAACTAATGTGTGTGTGTGTGTGTATTTATTCCTTGTATTTATTATTTGTGTCTGCAAAATCGAGTTATTAGCTCTTGGACCCCGCCTTTCTAACAAATGTATTTTTCCTCTTTTATATCAACTACATTTATTTCTCACTAACACACACGCATACACACACACACACACAGTGGAAACAGGAGGCCAGACACAGGATACAGAATAGGAGATGAAGAACTTAATGAAACGGACTGAGAGAAAGATCTAGGAGTTGATATCACACCAAACCTGTCTCCTGAAGCATACATAAAAAGAATAACGTCTGCGGCATATGCGAGACTGCCTAACATCAGAACAGCCTTCAGGAATCTGTGTAAGGAATCATTCAGAATCTTGTACACCACATATGTAAGACCAATCCTGGAGTATGCGGCCCCAGCATGGAGTCCGTATCTTGTCAAGCAGAAGATGAAGCAGGAAAAAGTCCAAAGGTATGCCACTAGACTAGTCCCAGAACTAAGAGGCATGAGTTACGAGGAAAGGCTGCGGGAAATGCACCTTACGGCACTGGAAGACAGAAGAGTAAGGGGAGACATGATCACAACCTACACAACCCTCAGAGGAATCGACCGGGTAAACAAGGATAAACTATTCAACACTGGTGGGACGCAAACAAGGGGACACAGGTGGAAACTGAGTACCCACATGAGCCACAGAGACGTTAGAAGTAACTTTTTCAGTGTCAGAGTAGTTAACGGATGGAATGCATTAAGCAGTGATGTGGTGGAGGCTGACTCCATACACAGTTTCAAATGTAGATATGATTGAGCCCAGTAGGCTCAGGAATCTGTACACCAGTTGATTGACAGTTGAGAGGTGGGACCAAAGAACCATAGCTCAACCCCCGCATGCACAAATAGGTGAGTACACACACACACACACGCGAACTAGTAGCCAACTGTCTAAATGGAGAGAGTTTATTGGTTGTAATTCTTAAGGTCCTCGTTCGAATCCCGGTTGACGCAAGAGGAAATCGGCAGATATTCTTTAACCTGATTCACCTGTTCACCTAGCACAAATGTATCCATCAATGTAGCCCTTTATTTATCTATTTATAATTGTCAATCCATCAATCTATCTTCCCATAAACCAACAATTTTTCATTATATACATCTATCTTACTATGTATCCGTCCATCTACTCGACTGTTTATCCATCCATCTACTCATCTGTCTTTTCATCCATCAACTCATCTATGGATCCGTCTATCCGTCAATGTATATATTTATCAATCAACGTATCCATCCATATATCTATCTATTACTATTTATATCTATCTCTCTATCTATTTGTATCCGACGATCCTACTAACTCATTTTCCATTAATCTATCCATTTATCATTCTACTTATCTATCAATCTATTTATTCATCTACTTCTCTTTCCATCTATCCATCTACTCATCTATCTAACCATTAATCTATCTACATACTCCCCACTCCGTCTCCTATCGTTTTCCCAAACTCCCTCCTCCCGTACCGGCTCCTTCTTTTTTCCACCCTCCCGTAACCCTGCTCATCCTCCCTCCTTCTGCCCTTCCCATACCCGCCCCTATTCCATCCCGCCCTTCCCATCGTCTTAACTCTCGGGGCAGTTCTTTACCTTCGTTCTCACTCCTTCCGCCGTTTCTCACTCTCGCCCTCCTTACTGTCTTCCTTCCCTCCCTCCCTCCCGCTGCTAGTCCTTCCCTTTTTACCCTTCCCGTAGTCCTCCCTCCCAGCACCAGTCCTTCCCATCGTCCTCTTACCTCCCCCAGTACCTCCTTCACTCCCTCTTCATCCCTCTTTCACCTCACCTACACCTCTTCTCCTGTTCTCCCTCTTTATACCACCTCTAAATCTCCCGCCCCCCCACCGGCTTTGTACCTCTTCCCTCTTACAAAAATTAGGATCAATAGGACCAAAATTAAACTACTTTATGTGTTTAATTTAAGGAAATCATTTTTTCTGATTACGAAAAAGTCTTCAACCATCTCCAGTAATAATTCACAATTAACCTTAATTGAATCAACAGGGAGAGAGGGGGGGAGGGGTGAGAATAAATAATAATTATTCCAAAATACTTTAACTAATGTCTACACCTACCATCCTATGTCCGTTCCCTACCTCAGACCATTTCCCCTCTAATTTGGTAAAAATAAGCCTTAATAATATAATAATAAATATATTCAAAAAAATCTGTGGATAGCTACAGCCTCCAGCATATATATATATATATATATATATATATATATATATATATATATATATATATATATATATATATATATATATATATATATATATATATATATATATATATATATATATATATATATATATATATATATATATATATAAGCCCATAAGCAATCCAGTTGGGATCGCCCCATTGCCGACAAAGTAGCTCCAACATTACTGTAAGCTGCGACAACACCACATGATACTGCCCGACTTAGAGCTGTAGCAGCTCCCCATGCAGAGGACTTGCTATTAGCAACCCCCAATATCAGCTACTAGCACTCGTCTCACCACAGGCCCTCTGAATGGCTGTGGCTCTCGCCGCCTCACTGCCCGAATCCACACCGAATACAGGGGTTTTGGTGGCGAGGCAGTGGCCGACAGGTACGGACGACATGGCCTTCTCTGCCAAAGGACAGGAGGATGGCATGCAAGACACTGCGATGTTAACGACATTATAAAGAGAAGCCTTATCACGGAAGGTTGTCCAGCAGAGAGAGAGTCCCGTTCCGTATTGCCCCGCAACTCTGATGAGCCTGTTGGTCGCCCAGATGGGATCACGGTGAACCCCTGGAAGAATGGTAGACAGTTATTGTGGGACTACACTTGCGTTTCAACTTTAGGCAACACCTATGTTAACTTCAGTGCTGCTCAGGCAGGAGGTGCTGCCAATCACTGGGAAGCAGCCAAGTCACATAAAAACGGAGACCTTGATCACTACTACAATTTTGTCCCCATTGCCTCAGAGACACTTGGTGCCTGGGGTAAAAGTGCTGCAAGTTTTTTGAAGGAGCTGGGGTCGAAGCTAATTGAAACAACTAGAGACCCTACAGCCGTCAGTTTTCTCTTTCAGCGCCTTAGTGTGGAGATCCAGAGAGGAATGGCTCACAGCATCCATGCTTCCTGCCCGCAATCCAAGGAGCTGGATGAGTTTGGGGGTTGTAATATAAATATTATGATTAAATTGTATTTATTTTTTCGTTTCGTTGCCTTATTTATCATTAATTTTTAAATTTTCGGTATAAAAATTTATTTTTGTGTCTATGGATGTCTGTCTGTGTGTTTGTTTGAGTGTCCCTGTGAGTGTTTGGGGGAGTGTTTGTCCGGTTATACCTGTGGGTCCACGAGGCCATCTGTGTCCCCTCAGATGGTCTCCCTTATCACAGTTTTTGTGTATAGATGTGTGTCTGTGTGAGTGTTCGGGTGAGTGTGTGTCCGGTTATACCTGTGAGTCCACGAGGCCATCTGTGTCCCCTCAGATGGTCTTCTTTATCACAGTTTGTGTCTATGGATGCAGGCGATGAGTCACAATAACGCGGCTAAAGTATGTTGACCAGACCACACACTAGAAGGTGAAGGAACGACGACGTTTCGGTAAGTCCTTGACCATTCTCAAGTCGACTGAGAATGTGTCTATGAATGTGTGTCTGGGTGAGTGTCCCTGTGAGTGTCCGGGTGAGTGTGTGTGTTCGGGTATACCTGTGGGTCCACGAGGCAATCTGTGTTCCCTCAGATGGTCTTCCTTATTACAGTTTGTGTCTATGGATGTGTGTCTGAGTGAGTGTCCCTGTGAGTGTCATGGTGAGTGTGTGTGTGTGTGTGTGTGTGTGTGTGTGTGTGTGTGTGTGTGTGTGTGTGTGTGTGTGTGTGTGTGTGAGTGTCCGGGTTTATGTGTAGTTTGGTTTCTGGAACCATTTGTGTCCCTCCCTTCAACTCTTTTCCCTTATTCCCACCGTGGGTTCGAATCCCAGGTGATTAGACCTGCCCTAGGTCAATGGATCCAAGGTATCCATCCGTGGTCCCAACGGATTTCACCTCTTCCCTACTTTACTAGGAGTCAGGCTAATTCCAGCTATCCAGAGAACCTTTCGATACAGAGGCAGCTACAGGAGGGGACCACATAAATTAGTGCCCTGTAGTTACGTAACCGTTCCGACAGGCTCGATCGCAATCTATCTAGATGAGAACACGTTCTCATCCGACTAGACCACGCTGGTCGCTGTTTGTCTCAAATTTGGACCCTTTATTTATAGTTAGTATTTTTGGTGTATTAATTGATGTGTATTAATTTGTTAATGACTTAGGTAGAGTGATTTGGGGGGAGAGAGGGGGGTTGGCGTGTGTAGTGTATTATACGAGATCGTGCTTGGGTTAGTATTCACCATCAACTATTACTAACTTGTAACTAACACAAATTTTTCCACACACTCCGGACCAAAGAGCCAGAGCTCAACCCCCGCAAGTACAACTAGGTGAGTACACACACACACACACACACACACACACACACACACACACACACGAGGAAGCAGCCCATAACAGCTGTTTAAATCCCTGGTACCTATTTACTGCTAGGTAACAGGAACAACAGGGTGAAAGAAACTGCCCAGTTTCGTTTCTGCCATCACCGGAGGATCGAACACGGACGCTAGGATTACGAGTTGAGAGCGCTGTCTACTCAGCTGTCAGGCCCCGTAGTGCGTGTACTCGTCAAAAACATAATTTGGGAGAGGTTAGGGGAAAGGAATGATGCTTCCTGGGTTGGGGAATTGGTGTGGGGTTAGTCACTCGGTGGCCTTGGACCTGTGGGGGAGGGGGCCGAGGGGGTTGCCAGTTATGAATTTAATGATTGAATTTGTTAAGATAGGGTATTTATGTAAAAGACGCTGTGAAGAGATAGTAACAAAAGTGTTCCTGACTGCTGTAAGGTAGTGAGTAACTGTCTTGTATGTTAGAAAAATGAATGCTTACTAGACAATTACTTTTTCTTTGAAAACATTTTTTTGGAAAATAAATACAAGTTATTTTGTAAACAAAATATGATTATTTTCCTTTAATAAACACACATGAGCACAAATGGTCCTCGGGAGTCAGAGAGATTGAGAATGAACAGCAAAATAGTAACAAAAAATGAGACGATGATGGGATACTATTTAATTCAAACATAAACCTGTTAAGTATGTAAATTACAGTACCACTAAACACGCGTACACGTACATATGTCAATCAATTTACATAAATAAACATTCACTAATATGTTCCTTTAACAATGGACAGATAGATAATTACCATACACGTGTCAGTCCAATTGCAGGTACACATAGACACACATAGCTGCACTTGTCTGTCGCTCCTGACAATAGTAAACATGTAACAAAAAATGTGACAATGATGGGACACTATGTCATTCAAACGTACACACGCTAACATTATAAATTACAGTAACACTAAACACGCGTACATGTATATATGTCATTCAATTTACATAAAAAAAACATTCACTAATATGTTCCTTTTACAATTAACACACAGATAATTACCGTACACATGTCAGTCCAATTGCAGGTACACATAAACACACATAGCTGCACTTGTCTGTCGCTCCTGACAATAGTATACATAGGTATACACACAAAACAGTCCTTTATCAACTAATGTGTGTGTGTGTGTGTATTTATTCCTTGTATTTATTATTTGTGTCTGCAAAATCGAGTTATTAGCTCTTGGACCCCGCCTTTCTAACAAATGTATTTTTCCTCTTTTATATCAACTACATTTATTTCTCACTAACACACACGCATACACACACACACACACAGTGGAAACAGGAGGCCAGACACAGGATACAGAATAGGAGATGAAGAACTTAATGAAACGGACTGAGAGAAAGATCTAGGAGTTGATATCACACCAAACCTGTCTCCTGAAGCATACATAAAAAGAATAACGTCTGCGGCATATGCGAGACTGCCTAACATCAGAACAGCCTTCAGGAATCTGTGTAAGGAATCATTCAGAATCTTGTACACCACATATGTAAGACCAATCCTGGAGTATGCGGCCCCAGCATGGAGTCCGTATCTTGTCAAGCAGAAGATGAAGCAGGAAAAAGTCCAAAGGTATGCCACTAGACTAGTCCCAGAACTAAGAGGCATGAGTTACGAGGAAAGGCTGCGGGAAATGCACCTTACGGCACTGGAAGACAGAAGAGTAAGGGGAGACATGATCACAACCTACACAACCCTCAGAGGAATCGACCGGGTAAACAAGGATAAACTATTCAACACTGGTGGGACGCAAACAAGGGGACACAGGTGGAAACTGAGTACCCACATGAGCCACAGAGACGTTAGAAGTAACTTTTTCAGTGTCAGAGTAGTTAACGGATGGAATGCATTAAGCAGTGATGTGGTGGAGGCTGACTCCATACACAGTTTCAAATGTAGATATGATTGAGCCCAGTAGGCTCAGGAATCTGTACACCAGTTGATTGACAGTTGAGAGGTGGGACCAAAGAACCATAGCTCAACCCCCGCATGCACAAATAGGTGAGTACACACACACACACACGCGAACTAGTAGCCAACTGTCTAAATGGAGAGAGTTTATTGGTTGTAATTCTTAAGGTCCTCGTTCGAATCCCGGTTGACGCAAGAGGAAATCGGCAGATATTCTTTAACCTGATTCACCTGTTCACCTAGCACAAATGTATCCATCAATGTAGCCCTTTATTTATCTATTTATAATTGTCAATCCATCAATCTATCTTCCCATAAACCAACAATTTTTCATTATATACATCTATCTTACTATGTATCCGTCCATCTACTCGACTGTTTATCCATCCATCTACTCATCTGTCTTTTCATCCATCAACTCATCTATGGATCCGTCTATCCGTCAATGTATATATTTATCAATCAACGTATCCATCCATATATCTATCTATTACTATTTATATCTATCTCTCTATCTATTTGTATCCGACGATCCTACTAACTCATTTTCCATTAATCTATCCATTTATCATTCTACTTATCTATCAATCTATTTATTCATCTACTTCTCTTTCCATCTATCCATCTACTCATCTATCTAACCATTAATCTATCTACATACTCCCCACTCCGTCTCCTATCGTTTTCCCAAACTCCCTCCTCCCGTACCGGCTCCTTCTTTTTTCCACCCTCCCGTAACCCTGCTCATCCTCCCTCCTTCTGCCCTTCCCATACCCGCCCCTATTCCATCCCGCCCTTCCCATCGTCTTAACTCTCGGGGCAGTTCTTTACCTTCGTTCTCACTCCTTCCGCCGTTTCTCACTCTCGCCCTCCTTACTGTCTTCCTTCCCTCCCTCCCTCCCGCTGCTAGTCCTTCCCTTCTTACCCTTCCCGTAGTCCTCCCTCCCAGCACCAGTCCTTCTCATCGTCCTCTTACCTCCCCCAGTACCTCCTTCACTCCCTCTTCATCCCTCTTTCACCTCACCTACACCTCTTCTCCTGTTCTCCCTCTTTATACCACCTCTAAATCTCCCGCCCCCCCCACCGGCTTTGTACCTCTTCCCTCTTACAAAAATTAGGATCAATAGGACCAAAATTAAACTACTTTATGTGTTTAATTTAAGGAAATCATTTTTTCTGATTACGAAAAAGTCTTCAACCATCTCCAGTAATAATTCACAATTAACCTTAATTGAATCAACAGGGAGAGAGGGGGGGAGGGGTGAGAATAAATAATAATTATTCCAAAATACTTTAACTAATGTCTACACCTACCATCCTATGTCCGTTCCCTACCTCAGACCATTTCCCCTCTAATTTGGTAAAAATAAGCCTTAATAATATAATAATAAATATATTCAAAAAAATCTGTGGATAGCTACAGCCTCCAGCATATATATATATATATATATATATATATATATATATATATATATATATATATATATATATATATATATATATATATATATATATATATATATATATATATATATATATATATATATATATATATATATATATATATATATATATATATATATATATATATATATATATATATATATATATATATATATATATATATATATATATATATATATATATATATATATATATATATATATATATATATAAGCCCATAAGCAATCCAGTTGGGATCGCCCCATTGCCGACAAAGTAGCTCCAACATTACTGTAAGCTGCGACAACACCACATGATACTGCCCGACTTAGAGCTGTAGCAGCTCCCCATGCAGAGGACTTGCTATTAGCAACCCCCAATATCAGCTACTAGCACTCGTCTCACCACAGGCCCTCTGAATGGCTGTGGCTCTCCGCCTCACTGCCCGAATCCACACCGAATACAGGGGTTTTGGTGGCGAGGCAGTGGCCGACAGGTACGGACGACATGGCCTTCTCTGCCAAAGGACAGGAGGATGGCATGCAAGACACTGCGATGTTAACGACATTATAAAGAGAAGCCTTATCACGGAAGGTTGTCCAGCAGAGAGAGAGTCCCGTTCCGTATTGCCCCGCAACTCTGATGAGCCTGTTGGTCGCCCAGATGGGATCACGGTGAACCCCTGGAAGAATGGTAGACAGTTATTGTGGGACTACACTTGCGTTTCAACTTTAGGCAACACCTATGTTAACTTCAGTGCTGCTCAGGCAGGAGGTGCTGCCAATCACTGGGAAGCAGCCAAGTCACATAAAAACGGAGACCTTGATCACTACTACAATTTTGTCCCCATTGCCTCAGAGACACTTGGTGCCTGGGGTAAAAGTGCTGCAAGTTTTTTGAAGGAGCTGGGGTCGAAGCTAATTGAAACAACTAGAGACCCTACAGCCGTCAGTTTTCTCTTTCAGCGCCTTAGTGTGGAGATCCAGAGAGGAATGGCTCACAGCATCCATGCTTCCTGCCCGCAATCCAAGGAGCTGGATGAGTTTGGGGGTTGTAATATAAATATTATGATTAAATTGTATTTATTTTTTCGTTTCGTTGCCTTATTTATCATTAATTTTTAAATTTTCGGTATAAAAATTTATTTTTGTGTCTATGGATGTCTGTCTGTGTGTTTGTTTGAGTGTCCCTGTGAGTGTTTGGGGGAGTGTTTGTCCGGTTATACCTGTGGGTCCACGAGGCCATCTGTGTCCCCTCAGATGGTCTCCCTTATCACAGTTTTTGTGTATAGATGTGTGTCTGTGTGAGTGTTCGGGTGAGTGTGTGTCCGGTTATACCTGTGAGTCCACGAGGCCATCTGTGTCCCCTCAGATGGTCTTCTTTATCACAGTTTGTGTCTATGGATGCAGGCGATGAGTCACAATAACGCGGCTAAAGTATGTTGACCAGACCACACACTAGAAGGTGAAGGAACGACGACGTTTCGGTAAGTCCTTGACCATTCTCAAGTCGACTGAGAATGTGTCTATGAATGTGTGTCTGGGTGAGTGTCCCTGTGAGTGTCCGGGTGAGTGTGTGTGTTCGGGTATACCTGTGGGTCCACGAGGCAATCTGTGTTCCCTCAGATGGTCTTCCTTATTACAGTTTGTGTCTATGGATGTGTGTCTGAGTGAGTGTCCCTGTGAGTGTCCTGGTGAGTGTGTGTGTGTGTGTGTGTGTGTGTGTATGTGTGTGTGTGTGTGTGTGAGTGTCCGGGTTTATGTGTAGTTTGGTTTCTGGAACCATTTGTGTCCCTCCCTTCAACTCTTTTCCCTTATTCCCACCGTGGGTTCGAATCCCAGGTGATTAGACCTGCCCTAGGTCAATGGATCCAAGGTATCCGTCCGTGGTCCCAACGGATTTCACCTCTTCCCTACTTTACTAGGAGTCAGGCTAATTCCAGCTATCCAGAGAACCTTTCGATACAGAGGCAGCTACAGGAGGGGACCACATAAATTAGTGCCCTGTAGTTACGTAACCGTTCCGACAGGCTCGATCGCAATCTATCCAGATGAGAACACGTTCTCATCCGACTAGACCACGCTGGAGTCGCTGTTTGTCTCAAATTTGGACCCTTTATTTATAGTTAGTATTTTTGGTGTATTAATTGATGTGTATTAATTTGTTAATGACTTAGGTAGAGTGATTTGGGGGGAGAGAGGGGGGGTTGGCGTGTGTAGTGTATTATACGAGATCGTGCTTGGGTTAGTATTCACCATCAACTATTACTAACTTGTAACTAACACAAATTTTTCCACACACTCCGGACCAAAGAGCCAGAGCTCAACCCCCGCAAGTACAACTAGGTGAGTACACACACACACACACACACACACACCACAGAGGAAGCAGCCCATAACAGCTGTTTAAATCCCTGGTACCTATTTACTGCTAGGTAACAGGAACAACAGTGTGAAAGAAACTGCCCAGTTTCGTTTCTGCCATCACCGGAGGATCGAACACGGACGCTAGGATTACGAGTTGAGAGCGCTGTCTACTCAGCTGTCAGGCCCCGTAGTGCGTGTACTCGTCAAAAACATAATTTGGGAGAGGTTAGGGGAAAGGAATGATGCTTCCTGGGTTGGGGAATTGGTGTGGGGTTAGTCACTCGGTGGCCTTGGACCTGTGGGGGAGGGGGCCGAGGGGGTTGCCAGTTATGAATTTAATGATTGAATTTGTTAAGATAGGGTATTTATGTAAAAGACGCTGTGAAGAGATAGTAACAAAAGTGTTCCTGACTGCTGTAAGGTAGTGAGTAACTGTCTTGTATGTTAGAAAAATGAATGCTTACTAGACAATTACTTTTTCTTTGAAAACATTTTTTTGGAAAATAAATACAAGTTATTTTGTAAACAAAATATGATTATTTTCCTTTAATAAACACACATGAGCACAAATGGTCCTCGGGAGTCAGAGAGATTGAGAATGAACAGCAAAATAGTAACAAAAAATGAGACGATGATGGGATACTATTTAATTCAAACATAAACCTGTTAAGTATGTAAATTACAGTACCACTAAACACGCGTACACGTACATATGTCAATCAATTTACATAAATAAACATTCACTAATATGTTCCTTTAACAATGGACAGATAGATAATTACCATACACGTGTCAGTCCAATTGCAGGTACACATAGACACACATAGCTGCACTTGTCTGTCGCTCCTGACAATAGTAAACATGTAACAAAAAATGTGACAATGATGGGACACTATGTCATTCAAACGTACACACGCTAACATTATAAATTACAGTAACACTAAACACGCGTACATGTATATATGTCATTCAATTTACATAAAAAAAACATTCACTAATATGTTCCTTTTACAATTAACACACAGATAATTACCGTACACATGTCAGTCCAATTGCAGGTACACATAAACACACATAGCTGCACTTGTCTGTCGCTCCTGACAATAGTATACATAGGTATACACACAAAACAGTCCTTTATCAACTAATGTGTGTGTGTGTGTGTATTTATTCCTTGTATTTATTATTTGTGTCTGCAAAATCGAGTTATTAGCTCTTGGACCCCGCCTTTCTAACAAATGTATTTTTCCTCTTTTATATCAACTACATTTATTTCTCACTAACACACACGCATACACACACACACACACAGTGGAAACAGGAGGCCAGACACAGGATACAGAATAGGAGATGAAGAACTTAATGAAACGGACTGAGAGAAAGATCTAGGAGTTGATATCACACCAAACCTGTCTCCTGAAGCATACATAAAAAGAATAACGTCTGCGGCATATGCGAGACTGCCTAACATCAGAACAGCCTTCAGGAATCTGTGTAAGGAATCATTCAGAATCTTGTACACCACATATGTAAGACCAATCCTGGAGTATGCGGCCCCAGCATGGAGTCCGTATCTTGTCAAGCAGAAGATGAAGCAGGAAAAAGTCCAAAGGTATGCCACTAGACTAGTCCCAGAACTAAGAGGCATGAGTTACGAGGAAAGGCTGCGGGAAATGCACCTTACGGCACTGGAAGACAGAAGAGTAAGGGGAGACATGATCACAACCTACACAACCCTCAGAGGAATCGACCGGGTAAACAAGGATAAACTATTCAACACTGGTGGGACGCAAACAAGGGGACACAGGTGGAAACTGAGTACCCACATGAGCCACAGAGACGTTAGAAGTAACTTTTTCAGTGTCAGAGTAGTTAACGGATGGAATGCATTAAGCAGTGATGTGGTGGAGGCTGACTCCATACACAGTTTCAAATGTAGATATGATTGAGCCCAGTAGGCTCAGGAATCTGTACACCAGTTGATTGACAGTTGAGAGGTGGGACCAAAGAACCATAGCTCAACCCCCGCATGCACAAATAGGTGAGTACACACACACACACACGCGAACTAGTAGCCAACTGTCTAAATGGAGAGAGTTTATTGGTTGTAATTCTTAAGGTCCTCGTTCGAATCCCGGTTGACGCAAGAGGAAATCGGCAGATATTCTTTAACCTGATTCACCTGTTCACCTAGCACAAATGTATCCATCAATGTAGCCCTTTATTTATCTATTTATAATTGTCAATCCATCAATCTATCTTCCCATAAACCAACAATTTTTCATTATATACATCTATCTTACTATGTATCCGTCCATCTACTCGACTGTTTATCCATCCATCTACTCATCTGTCTTTTCATCCATCAACTCATCTATGGATCCGTCTATCCGTCAATGTATATATTTATCAATCAACGTATCCATCCATATATCTATCTATTACTATTTATATCTATCTCTCTATCTATTTGTATCCGACGATCCTACTAACTCATTTTCCATTAATCTATCCATTTATCATTCTACTTATCTATCAATCTATTTATTCATCTACTTCTCTTTCCATCTATCCATCTACTCATCTATCTAACCATTAATCTATCTACATACTCCCCACTCCGTCTCCTATCGTTTTCCCAAACTCCCTCCTCCCGTACCGGCTCCTTCTTTTTTCCACCCTCCCGTAACCCTGCTCATCCTCCCTCCTTCTGCCCTTCCCATACCCGCCCCTATTCCATCCCGCCCTTCCCATCGTCTTAACTCTCGGGGCAGTTCTTTACCTTCGTTCTCACTCCTTCCGCCGTTTCTCACTCTCGCCCTCCTTACTGTCTTCCTTCCCTCCCTCCCTCCCGCTGCTAGTCCTTCCCTTCTTACCCTTCCCGTAGTCCTCCCTCCCAGCACCAGTCCTTCTCATCGTCCTCTTACCTCCCCCAGTACCTCCTTCACTCCCTCTTCATCCCTCTTTCACCTCACCTACACCTCTTCTCCTGTTCTCCCTCTTTATACCACCTCTAAATCTCCCGCCCCCCCCACCGGCTTTGTACCTCTTCCCTCTTACAAAAATTAGGATCAATAGGACCAAAATTAAACTACTTTATGTGTTTAATTTAAGGAAATCATTTTTTCTGATTACGAAAAAGTCTTCAACCATCTCCAGTAATAATTCACAATTAACCTTAATTGAATCAACAGGGAGAGAGGGGGGGAGGGGTGAGAATAAATAATAATTATTCCAAAATACTTTAACTAATGTCTACACCTACCATCCTATGTCCGTTCCCTACCTCAGACCATTTCCCCTCTAATTTGGTAAAAATAAGCCTTAATAATATAATAATAAATATATTCAAAAAAATCTGTGGATAGCTACAGCCTCCAGCATATATATATATATATATATATATATATATATATATATATATATATATATATATATATATATATATATATATATATATATATATATATATATATATATATATATATATATATATATATATATATATATATATATATATATATATATATATATATATATATATATATATATATATATATATATATATATATATATATATATATATATATATATATATATAAGCCCATAAGCAATCCAGTTGGGATCGCCCCATTGCCGACAAAGTAGCTCCAACATTACTGTAAGCTGCGACAACACCACATGATACTGCCCGACTTAGAGCTGTAGCAGCTCCCCATGCAGAGGACTTGCTATTAGCAACCCCCAATATCAGCTACTAGCACTCGTCTCACCACAGGCCCTCTGAATGGCTGTGGCTCTCCGCCTCACTGCCCGAATCCACACCGAATACAGGGGTTTTGGTGGCGAGGCAGTGGCCGACAGGTACGGACGACATGGCCTTCTCTGCCAAAGGACAGGAGGATGGCATGCAAGACACTGCGATGTTAACGACATTATAAAGAGAAGCCTTATCACGGAAGGTTGTCCAGCAGAGAGAGAGTCCCGTTCCGTATTGCCCCGCAACTCTGATGAGCCTGTTGGTCGCCCAGATGGGATCACGGTGAACCCCTGGAAGAATGGTAGACAGTTATTGTGGGACTACACTTGCGTTTCAACTTTAGGCAACACCTATGTTAACTTCAGTGCTGCTCAGGCAGGAGGTGCTGCCAATCACTGGGAAGCAGCCAAGTCACATAAAAACGGAGACCTTGATCACTACTACAATTTTGTCCCCATTGCCTCAGAGACACTTGGTGCCTGGGGTAAAAGTGCTGCAAGTTTTTTGAAGGAGCTGGGGTCGAAGCTAATTGAAACAACTAGAGACCCTACAGCCGTCAGTTTTCTCTTTCAGCGCCTTAGTGTGGAGATCCAGAGAGGAATGGCTCACAGCATCCATGCTTCCTGCCCGCAATCCAAGGAGCTGGATGAGTTTGGGGGTTGTAATATAAATATTATGATTAAATTGTATTTATTTTTTCGTTTCGTTGCCTTATTTATCATTAATTTTTAAATTTTCGGTATAAAAATTTATTTTTGTGTCTATGGATGTCTGTCTGTGTGTTTGTTTGAGTGTCCCTGTGAGTGTTTGGGGGAGTGTTTGTCCGGTTATACCTGTGGGTCCACGAGGCCATCTGTGTCCCCTCAGATGGTCTCCCTTATCACAGTTTTTGTGTATAGATGTGTGTCTGTGTGAGTGTTCGGGTGAGTGTGTGTCCGGTTATACCTGTGAGTCCACGAGGCCATCTGTGTCCCCTCAGATGGTCTTCTTTATCACAGTTTGTGTCTATGGATGCAGGCGATGAGTCACAATAACGCGGCTAAAGTATGTTGACCAGACCACACACTAGAAGGTGAAGGAACGACGACGTTTCGGTAAGTCCTTGACCATTCTCAAGTCGACTGAGAATGTGTCTATGAATGTGTGTCTGGGTGAGTGTCCCTGTGAGTGTCCGGGTGAGTGTGTGTGTTCGGGTATACCTGTGGGTCCACGAGGCAATCTGTGTTCCCTCAGATGGTCTTCCTTATTACAGTTTGTGTCTATGGATGTGTGTCTGAGTGAGTGTCCCTGTGAGTGTCCTGGTGAGTGTGTGTGTGTGTGTGTGTGTGTATGTGTGTGTGTGTGTGTGTGTGAGTGTCCGGGTTTATGTGTAGTTTGGTTTCTGGAACCATTTGTGTCCCTCCCTTCAACTCTTTTCCCTTATTCCCACCGTGGGTTCGAATCCCAGGTGATTAGACCTGCCCTAGGTCAATGGATCCAAGGTATCCGTCCGTGGTCCCAACGGATTTCACCTCTTCCCTACTTTACTAGGAGTCAGGCTAATTCCAGCTATCCAGAGAACCTTTCGATACAGAGGCAGCTACAGGAGGGGACCACATAAATTAGTGCCCTGTAGTTACGTAACCGTTCCGACAGGCTCGATCGCAATCTATCCAGATGAGAACACGTTCTCATCCGACTAGACCACGCTGGAGTCGCTGTTTGTCTCAAATTTGGACCCTTTATTTATAGTTAGTATTTTTGGTGTATTAATTGATGTGTATTAATTTGTTAATGACTTAGGTAGAGTGATTTGGGGGGAGAGAGGGGGGGTTGGCGTGTGTAGTGTATTATACGAGATCGTGCTTGGGTTAGTATTCACCATCAACTATTACTAACTTGTAACTAACACAAATTTTTCCACACACTCCGGACCAAAGAGCCAGAGCTCAACCCCCGCAAGTACAACTAGGTGAGTACACACACACACACACACACACACACACAGAGGAAGCAGCCCATAACAGCTGTTTAAATCCCTGGTACCTATTTACTGCTAGGTAACAGGAACAACAGGTGAAAGAAACTGCCCAGTTTCGTTTCTGCCATCACCGGAGGATCGAACACGGACGCTAGGATTACGAGTTGAGAGCGCTGTCTACTCAGCTGTCAGGCCCCGTAGTGCGTGTACTCGTCAAAAACATAATTTGGGAGAGGTTAGGGGAAAGGAATGATGCTTCCTGGGTTGGGGAATTGGTGTGGGGTTAGTCACTCGGTGGCCTTGGACCTGTGGGGGAGGGGGCCGAGGGGGTTGCCAGTTATGAATTTAATGATTGAATTTGTTAAGATAGGGTATTTATGTAAAAGACGCTGTGAAGAGATAGTAACAAAAGTGTTCCTGACTGCTGTAAGGTAGTGAGTAACTGTCTTGTATGTTAGAAAAATGAATGCTTACTAGACAATTACTTTTTCTTTGAAAACATTTTTTTGGAAAATAAATACAAGTTATTTTGTAAACAAAATATGATTATTTTCCTTTAATAAACACACATGAGCACAAATGGTCCTCGGGAGTCAGAGAGATTGAGAATGAACAGCAAAATAGTAACAAAAAATGAGACGATGATGGGATACTATTTAATTCAAACATAAACCTGTTAAGTATGTAAATTACAGTACCACTAAACACGCGTACACGTACATATGTCAATCAATTTACATAAATAAACATTCACTAATATGTTCCTTTAACAATGGACAGATAGATAATTACCATACACGTGTCAGTCCAATTGCAGGTACACATAGACACACATAGCTGCACTTGTCTGTCGCTCCTGACAATAGTAAACATGTAACAAAAAATGTGACAATGATGGGACACTATGTCATTCAAACGTACACACGCTAACATTATAAATTACAGTAACACTAAACACGCGTACATGTATATATGTCATTCAATTTACATAAAAAAAACATTCACTAATATGTTCCTTTTACAATTAACACACAGATAATTACCGTACACATGTCAGTCCAATTGCAGGTACACATAAACACACATAGCTGCACTTGTCTGTCGCTCCTGACAATAGTATACATAGGTATACACACAAAACAGTCCTTTATCAACTAATGTGTGTGTGTGTGTGTATTTATTCCTTGTATTTATTATTTGTGTCTGCAAAATCGAGTTATTAGCTCTTGGACCCCGCCTTTCTAACAAATGTATTTTTCCTCTTTTATATCAACTACATTTATTTCTCACTAACACACACGCATACACACACACACACACAGTGGAAACAGGAGGCCAGACACAGGATACAGAATAGGAGATGAAGAACTTAATGAAACGGACTGAAGAAAGATCTAGGAGTTGATATCACACCAAACCTGTCTCCTGAAGCATACATAAAAAGAATAACGTCTGCGGCATATGCGAGACTGCCTAACATCAGAACAGCCTTCAGGAATCTGTGTAAGGAATCATTCAGAATCTTGTACACCACATATGTAAGACCAATCCTGGAGTATGCGGCCCCAGCATGGAGTCCGTATCTTGTCAAGCAGAAGATGAAGCAGGAAAAAGTCCAAAGGTATGCCACTAGACTAGTCCCAGAACTAAGAGGCATGAGTTACGAGGAAAGGCTGCGGGAAATGCACCTTACGGCACTGGAAGACAGAAGAGTAAGGGGAGACATGATCACAACCTACACAACCCTCAGAGGAATCGACCGGGTAAACAAGGATAAACTATTCAACACTGGTGGGACGCAAACAAGGGGACACAGGTGGAAACTGAGTACCCACATGAGCCACAGAGACGTTAGAAGTAACTTTTTCAGTGTCAGAGTAGTTAACGGATGGAATGCATTAAGCAGTGATGTGGTGGAGGCTGACTCCATACACAGTTTCAAATGTAGATATGATTGAGCCCAGTAGGCTCAGGAATCTGTACACCAGTTGATTGACAGTTGAGAGGTGGGACCAAAGAACCATAGCTCAACCCCCGCATGCACAAATAGGTGAGTACACACACACACACACGCGAACTAGTAGCCAACTGTCTAAATGGAGAGAGTTTATTGGTTGTAATTCTTAAGGTCCTCGTTCGAATCCCGGTTGACGCAAGAGGAAATCGGCAGATATTCTTTAACCTGATTCACCTGTTCACCTAGCACAAATGTATCCATCAATGTAGCCCTTTATTTATCTATTTATAATTGTCAATCCATCAATCTATCTTCCCATAAACCAACAATTTTTCATTATATACATCTATCTTACTATGTATCCGTCCATCTACTCGACTGTTTATCCATCCATCTACTCATCTGTCTTTTCATCCATCAACTCATCTATGGATCCGTCTATCCGTCAATGTATATATTTATCAATCAACGTATCCATCCATATATCTATCTATTACTATTTATATCTATCTCTCTATCTATTTGTATCCGACGATCCTACTAACTCATTTTCCATTAATCTATCCATTTATCATTCTACTTATCTATCAATCTATTTATTCATCTACTTCTCTTTCCATCTATCCATCTACTCATCTATCTAACCATTAATCTATCTACATACTCCCCACTCCGTCTCCTATCGTTTTCCCAAACTCCCTCCTCCCGTACCGGCTCCTTCTTTTTTCCACCCTCCCGTAACCCTGCTCATCCTCCCTCCTTCTGCCCTTCCCATACCCGCCCCTATTCCATCCCGCCCTTCCCATCGTCTTAACTCTCGGGGCAGTTCTTTACCTTCGTTCTCACTCCTTCCGCCGTTTCTCACTCTCGCCCTCCTTACTGTCTTCCTTCCCTCCCTCCCTCCCGCTGCTAGTCCTTCCCTTCTTACCCTTCCCGTAGTCCTCCCTCCCAGCACCAGTCCTTCTCATCGTCCTCTTACCTCCCCCAGTACCTCCTTCACTCCCTCTTCATCCCTCTTTCACCTCACCTACACCTCTTCTCCTGTTCTCCCTCTTTATACCACCTCTAAATCTCCCGCCCCCCCCACCGGCTTTGTACCTCTTCCCTCTTACAAAAATTAGGATCAATAGGACCAAAATTAAACTACTTTATGTGTTTAATTTAAGGAAATCATTTTTTCTGATTACGAAAAAGTCTTCAACCATCTCCAGTAATAATTCACAATTAACCTTAATTGAATCAACAGGGAGAGAGGGGGGGAGGGGTGAGAATAAATAATAATTATTCCAAAATACTTTAACTAATGTCTACACCTACCATCCTATGTCCGTTCCCTACCTCAGACCATTTCCCCTCTAATTTGGTAAAAATAAGCCTTAATAATATAATAATAAATATATTCAAAAAAATCTGTGGATAGCTACAGCCTCCAGCATATATATATATATATATATATATATATATAATATATATATATATATATATATATATATATATATATATATATATATATATTATATATATATATATATATATATATATATATATATATATATATATATATATATATATATATATATATAAGCCCATAAGCAATCCAGTTGGGATCGCCCCATTGCCGACAAAGTAGCTCCAACATTACTGTAAGCTGCGACAACACCACATGATACTGCCCGACTTAGAGCTGTAGCAGCTCCCCATGCAGAGGACTTGCTATTAGCAACCCCCAATATCAGCTACTAGCACTCGTCTCACCACAGGCCCTCTGAATGGCTGTGGCTCTCCGCCTCACTGCCCGAATCCACACCGAATACAGGGGTTTTGGTGGCGAGGCAGTGGCCGACAGGTACGGACGACATGGCCTTCTCTGCCAAAGGACAGGAGGATGGCATGCAAGACACTGCGATGTTAACGACATTATAAAGAGAAGCCTTATCACGGAAGGTTGTCCAGCAGAGAGAGAGTCCCGTTCCGTATTGCCCCGCAACTCTGATGAGCCTGTTGGTCGCCCAGATGGGATCACGGTGAACCCCTGGAAGAATGGTAGACAGTTATTGTGGGACTACACTTGCGTTTCAACTTTAGGCAACACCTATGTTAACTTCAGTGCTGCTCAGGCAGGAGGTGCTGCCAATCACTGGGAAGCAGCCAAGTCACATAAAAACGGAGACCTTGATCACTACTACAATTTTGTCCCCATTGCCTCAGAGACACTTGGTGCCTGGGGTAAAAGTGCTGCAAGTTTTTTGAAGGAGCTGGGGTCGAAGCTAATTGAAACAACTAGAGACCCTACAGCCGTCAGTTTTCTCTTTCAGCGCCTTAGTGTGGAGATCCAGAGAGGAATGGCTCACAGCATCCATGCTTCCTGCCCGCAATCCAAGGAGCTGGATGAGTTTGGGGGTTGTAATATAAATATTATGATTAAATTGTATTTATTTTTTCGTTTCGTTGCCTTATTTATCATTAATTTTTAAATTTTCGGTATAAAAATTTATTTTTGTGTCTATGGATGTCTGTCTGTGTGTTTGTTTGAGTGTCCCTGTGAGTGTTTGGGGGAGTGTTTGTCCGGTTATACCTGTGGGTCCACGAGGCCATCTGTGTCCCCTCAGATGGTCTCCCTTATCACAGTTTTTGTGTATAGATGTGTGTCTGTGTGAGTGTTCGGGTGAGTGTGTGTCCGGTTATACCTGTGAGTCCACGAGGCCATCTGTGTCCCCTCAGATGGTCTTCTTTATCACAGTTTGTGTCTATGGATGCAGGCGATGAGTCACAATAACGCGGCTAAAGTATGTTGACCAGACCACACACTAGAAGGTGAAGGAACGACGACGTTTCGGTAAGTCCTTGACCATTCTCAAGTCGACTGAGAATGTGTCTATGAATGTGTGTCTGGGTGAGTGTCCCTGTGAGTGTCCGGGTGAGTGTGTGTGTTCGGGTATACCTGTGGGTCCACGAGGCAATCTGTGTTCCCTCAGATGGTCTTCCTTATTACAGTTTGTGTCTATGGATGTGTGTCTGAGTGAGTGTCCCTGTGAGTGTCCTGGTGAGTGTGTGTGTGTGTGTGTGTGTGTGTGTATGTGTGTGTGTGTGTGTGTGTGAGTGTCCGGGTTTATGTGTAGTTTGGTTTCTGGAACCATTTGTGTCCCTCCCTTCAACTCTTTTCCCTTATTCCCACCGTGGGTTCGAATCCCAGGTGATTAGACCTGCCCTAGGTCAATGGATCCAAGGTATCCGTCCGTGGTCCCAACGGATTTCACCTCTTCCCTACTTTACTAGGAGTCAGGCTAATTCCAGCTATCCAGAGAACCTTTCGATACAGAGGCAGCTACAGGAGGGGACCACATAAATTAGTGCCCTGTAGTTACGTAACCGTTCCGACAGGCTCGATCGCAATCTATCCAGATGAGAACACGTTCTCATCCGACTAGACCACGCTGGAGTCGCTGTTTGTCTCAAATTTGGACCCTTTATTTATAGTTAGTATTTTTGGTGTATTAATTGATGTGTATTAATTTGTTAATGACTTAGGTAGAGTGATTTGGGGGGAGAGAGGGGGGTTGGCGTGTGTAGTGTATTATACGAGATCGTGCTTGGGTTAGTATTCACCATCAACTATTACTAACTTGTAACTAACACAAATTTTTCCACACACTCCGGACCAAAGAGCCAGAGCTCAACCCCCGCAAGTACAACTAGGTGAGTACACACACACACACACACACACACAGAGGAAGCAGCCCATAACAGCTGTTTAAATCCCTGGTACCTATTTACTGCTAGGTAACAGGAACAACAGGTGAAAGAAACTGCCCAGTTTCGTTTCTGCCATCACCGGAGGATCGAACACGGACGCTAGGATTACGAGTTGAGAGCGCTGTCTACTCAGCTGTCAGGCCCCGTAGTGCGTGTACTCGTCAAAAACATAATTTGGGAGAGGTTAGGGGAAAGGAATGATGCTTCCTGGGTTGGGGAATTGGTGTGGGGTTAGTCACTCGGTGGCCTTGGACCTGTGGGGGAGGGGGCCGAGGGGGTTGCCAGTTATGAATTTAATGATTGAATTTGTTAAGATAGGGTATTTATGTAAAAGACGCTGTGAAGAGATAGTAACAAAAGTGTTCCTGACTGCTGTAAGGTAGTGAGTAACTGTCTTGTATGTTAGAAAAATGAATGCTTACTAGACAATTACTTTTTCTTTGAAAACATTTTTTTGGAAAATAAATACAAGTTATTTTGTAAACAAAATATGATTATTTTCCTTTAATAAACACACATGAGCACAAATGGTCCTCGGGAGTCAGAGAGATTGAGAATGAACAGCAAAATAGTAACAAAAAATGAGACGATGATGGGATACTATTTAATTCAAACATAAACCTGTTAAGTATGTAAATTACAGTACCACTAAACACGCGTACACGTACATATGTCAATCAATTTACATAAATAAACATTCACTAATATGTTCCTTTAACAATGGACAGATAGATAATTACCATACACGTGTCAGTCCAATTGCAGGTACACATAGACACACATAGCTGCACTTGTCTGTCGCTCCTGACAATAGTAAACATGTAACAAAAAATGTGACAATGATGGGACACTATGTCATTCAAACGTACACACGCTAACATTATAAATTACAGTAACACTAAACACGCGTACATGTATATATGTCATTCAATTTACATAAAAAAAACATTCACTAATATGTTCCTTTTACAATTAACACACAGATAATTACCGTACACATGTCAGTCCAATTGCAGGTACACATAAACACACATAGCTGCACTTGTCTGTCGCTCCTGACAATAGTATACATAGGTATACACACAAAACAGTCCTTTATCAACTAATGTGTGTGTGTGTGTGTATTTATTCCTTGTATTTATTATTTGTGTCTGCAAAATCGAGTTATTAGCTCTTGGACCCCGCCTTTCTAACAAATGTATTTTTCCTCTTTTATATCAACTACATTTATTTCTCACTAACACACACGCATACACACACACACACACAGTGGAAACAGGAGGCCAGACACAGGATACAGAATAGGAGATGAAGAACTTAATGAAACGGACTGAGAGAAAGATCTAGGAGTTGATATCACACCAAACCTGTCTCCTGAAGCATACATAAAAAGAATAACGTCTGCGGCATATGCGAGACTGCCTAACATCAGAACAGCCTTCAGGAATCTGTGTAAGGAATCATTCAGAATCTTGTACACCACATATGTAAGACCAATCCTGGAGTATGCGGCCCCAGCATGGAGTCCGTATCTTGTCAAGCAGAAGATGAAGCAGGAAAAAGTCCAAAGGTATGCCACTAGACTAGTCCCAGAACTAAGAGGCATGAGTTACGAGGAAAGGCTGCGGGAAATGCACCTTACGGCACTGGAAGACAGAAGAGTAAGGGGAGACATGATCACAACCTACACAACCCTCAGAGGAATCGACCGGGTAAACAAGGATAAACTATTCAACACTGGTGGGACGCAAACAAGGGGACACAGGTGGAAACTGAGTACCCACATGAGCCACAGAGACGTTAGAAGTAACTTTTTCAGTGTCAGAGTAGTTAACGGATGGAATGCATTAAGCAGTGATGTGGTGGAGGCTGACTCCATACACAGTTTCAAATGTAGATATGATTGAGCCCAGTAGGCTCAGGAATCTGTACACCAGTTGATTGACAGTTGAGAGGTGGGACCAAAGAACCATAGCTCAACCCCCGCATGCACAAATAGGTGAGTACACACACACACACACGCGAACTAGTAGCCAACTGTCTAAATGGAGAGAGTTTATTGGTTGTAATTCTTAAGGTCCTCGTTCGAATCCCGGTTGACGCAAGAGGAAATCGGCAGATATTCTTTAACCTGATTCACCTGTTCACCTAGCACAAATGTATCCATCAATGTAGCCCTTTATTTATCTATTTATAATTGTCAATCCATCAATCTATCTTCCCATAAACCAACAATTTTTCATTATATACATCTATCTTACTATGTATCCGTCCATCTACTCGACTGTTTATCCATCCATCTACTCATCTGTCTTTTCATCCATCAACTCATCTATGGATCCGTCTATCCGTCAATGTATATATTTATCAATCAACGTATCCATCCATATATCTATCTATTACTATTTATATCTATCTCTCTATCTATTTGTATCCGACGATCCTACTAACTCATTTTCCATTAATCTATCCATTTATCATTCTACTTATCTATCAATCTATTTATTCATCTACTTCTCTTTCCATCTATCCATCTACTCATCTATCTAACCATTAATCTATCTACATACTCCCCACTCCGTCTCCTATCGTTTTCCCAAACTCCCTCCTCCCGTACCGGCTCCTTCTTTTTTCCACCCTCCCGTAACCCTGCTCATCCTCCCTCCTTCTGCCCTTCCCATACCCGCCCCTATTCCATCCCGCCCTTCCCATCGTCTTAACTCTCGGGGCAGTTCTTTACCTTCGTTCTCACTCCTTCCGCCGTTTCTCACTCTCGCCCTCCTTACTGTCTTCCTTCCCTCCCTCCCTCCCGCTGCTAGTCCTTCCCTTCTTACCCTTCCCGTAGTCCTCCCTCCCAGCACCAGTCCTTCTCATCGTCCTCTTACCTCCCCCAGTACCTCCTTCACTCCCTCTTCATCCCTCTTTCACCTCACCTACACCTCTTCTCCTGTTCTCCCTCTTTATACCACCTCTAAATCTCCCGCCCCCCCCACCGGCTTTGTACCTCTTCCCTCTTACAAAAATTAGGATCAATAGGACCAAAATTAAACTACTTTATGTGTTTAATTTAAGGAAATCATTTTTTCTGATTACGAAAAAGTCTTCAACCATCTCCAGTAATAATTCACAATTAACCTTAATTGAATCAACAGGGAGAGAGGGGGGGAGGGGTGAGAATAAATAATAATTATTCCAAAATACTTTAACTAATGTCTACACCTACCATCCTATGTCCGTTCCCTACCTCAGACCATTTCCCCTCTAATTTGGTAAAAATAAGCCTTAATAATATAATAATAAATATATTCAAAAAAATCTGTGGATAGCTACAGCCTCCAGCATATATATATATATATATATATATATATATATATATATATATATATATATATATATATATATATATATATATATATATATATATATATATATATATATATATATATATATATATATATATATATATATATATATATATATATATATATATATATATAAGCCCATAAGCAATCCAGTTGGGATCGCCCCATTGCCGACAAAGTAGCTCCAACATTACTGTAAGCTGCGACAACACCACATGATACTGCCCGACTTAGAGCTGTAGCAGCTCCCCATGCAGAGGACTTGCTATTAGCAACCCCCAATATCAGCTACTAGCACTCGTCTCACCACAGGCCCTCTGAATGGCTGTGGCTCTCCGCCTCACTGCCCGAATCCACACCGAATACAGGGGTTTTGGTGGCGAGGCAGTGGCCGACAGGTACGGACGACATGGCCTTCTCTGCCAAAGGACAGGAGGATGGCATGCAAGACACTGCGATGTTAACGACATTATAAAGAGAAGCCTTATCACGGAAGGTTGTCCAGCAGAGAGAGAGTCCCGTTCCGTATTGCCCCGCAACTCTGATGAGCCTGTTGGTCGCCCAGATGGGATCACGGTGAACCCCTGGAAGAATGGTAGACAGTTATTGTGGGACTACACTTGCGTTTCAACTTTAGGCAACACCTATGTTAACTTCAGTGCTGCTCAGGCAGGAGGTGCTGCCAATCACTGGGAAGCAGCCAAGTCACATAAAAACGGAGACCTTGATCACTACTACAATTTTGTCCCCATTGCCTCAGAGACACTTGGTGCCTGGGGTAAAAGTGCTGCAAGTTTTTTGAAGGAGCTGGGGTCGAAGCTAATTGAAACAACTAGAGACCCTACAGCCGTCAGTTTTCTCTTTCAGCGCCTTAGTGTGGAGATCCAGAGAGGAATGGCTCACAGCATCCATGCTTCCTGCCCGCAATCCAAGGAGCTGGATGAGTTTGGGGGTTGTAATATAAATATTATGATTAAATTGTATTTATTTTTTCGTTTCGTTGCCTTATTTATCATTAATTTTTAAATTTTCGGTATAAAAATTTATTTTTGTGTCTATGGATGTCTGTCTGTGTGTTTGTTTGAGTGTCCCTGTGAGTGTTTGGGGGAGTGTTTGTCCGGTTATACCTGTGGGTCCACGAGGCCATCTGTGTCCCCTCAGATGGTCTCCCTTATCACAGTTTTTGTGTATAGATGTGTGTCTGTGTGAGTGTTCGGGTGAGTGTGTGTCCGGTTATACCTGTGAGTCCACGAGGCCATCTGTGTCCCCTCAGATGGTCTTCTTTATCACAGTTTGTGTCTATGGATGCAGGCGATGAGTCACAATAACGCGGCTAAAGTATGTTGACCAGACCACACACTAGAAGGTGAAGGAACGACGACGTTTCGGTAAGTCCTTGACCATTCTCAAGTCGACTGAGAATGTGTCTATGAATGTGTGTCTGGGTGAGTGTCCCTGTGAGTGTCCGGGTGAGTGTGTGTGTTCGGGTATACCTGTGGGTCCACGAGGCAATCTGTGTTCCCTCAGATGGTCTTCCTTATTACAGTTTGTGTCTATGGATGTGTGTCTGAGTGAGTGTCCCTGTGAGTGTCCTGGTGAGTGTGTGTGTGTGTGTGTGTGTGTGTGTGTGTATGTGTGTGTGTGTGTGTGTGTGAGTGTCCGGGTTTATGTGTAGTTTGGTTTCTGGAACCATTTGTGTCCCTCCCTTCAACTCTTTTCCCTTATTCCCACCGTGGGTTCGAATCCCAGGTGATTAGACCTGCCCTAGGTCAATGGATCCAAGGTATCCGTCCGTGGTCCCAACGGATTTCACCTCTTCCCTACTTTACTAGGAGTCAGGCTAATTCCAGCTATCCAGAGAACCTTTCGATACAGAGGCAGCTACAGGAGGGGACCACATAAATTAGTGCCCTGTAGTTACGTAACCGTTCCGACAGGCTCGATCGCAATCTATCCAGATGAGAACACGTTCTCATCCGACTAGACCACGCTGGAGTCGCTGTTTGTCTCAAATTTGGACCCTTTATTTATAGTTAGTATTTTTGGTGTATTAATTGATGTGTATTAATTTGTTAATGACTTAGGTAGAGTGATTTGGGGGGAGAGAGGGGGGGTTGGCGTGTGTAGTGTATTATACGAGATCGTGCTTGGGTTAGTATTCACCATCAACTATTACTAACTTGTAACTAACACAAATTTTTCCACACACTCCGGACCAAAGAGCCAGAGCTCAACCCCCGCAAGTACAACTAGGTGAGTACACACACACACACACACACACAGAGGAAGCAGCCCATAACAGCTGTTTAAATCCCTGGTACCTATTTACTGCTAGGTAACAGGAACAACAGGGTGAAAGAAACTGCCCAGTTTCGTTTCTGCCATCACCGGAGGATCGAACACGGACGCTAGGATTACGAGTTGAGAGCGCTGTCTACTCAGCTGTCAGGCCCCGTAGTGCGTGTACTCGTCAAAAACATAATTTGGGAGAGGTTAGGGGAAAGGAATGATGCTTCCTGGGTTGGGGAATTGGTGTGGGGTTAGTCACTCGGTGGCCTTGGACCTGTGGGGGAGGGGGCCGAGGGGGTTGCCAGTTATGAATTTAATGATTGAATTTGTTAAGATAGGGTATTTATGTAAAAGACGCTGTGAAGAGATAGTAACAAAAGTGTTCCTGACTGCTGTAAGGTAGTGAGTAACTGTCTTGTATGTTAGAAAAATGAATGCTTACTAGACAATTACTTTTTCTTTGAAAACATTTTTTTGGAAAATAAATACAAGTTATTTTGTAAACAAAATATGATTATTTTCCTTTAATAAACACACATGAGCACAAATGGTCCTCGGGAGTCAGAGAGATTGAGAATGAACAGCAAAATAGTAACAAAAAATGAGACGATGATGGGATACTATTTAATTCAAACATAAACCTGTTAAGTATGTAAATTACAGTACCACTAAACACGCGTACACGTACATATGTCAATCAATTTACATAAATAAACATTCACTAATATGTTCCTTTAACAATGGACAGATAGATAATTACCATACACGTGTCAGTCCAATTGCAGGTACACATAGACACACATAGCTGCACTTGTCTGTCGCTCCTGACAATAGTAAACATGTAACAAAAAATGTGACAATGATGGGACACTATGTCATTCAAACGTACACACGCTAACATTATAAATTACAGTAACACTAAACACGCGTACATGTATATATGTCATTCAATTTACATAAAAAAAACATTCACTAATATGTTCCTTTTACAATTAACACACAGATAATTACCGTACACATGTCAGTCCAATTGCAGGTACACATAAACACACATAGCTGCACTTGTCTGTCGCTCCTGACAATAGTATACATAGGTATACACACAAAACAGTCCTTTATCAACTAATGTGTGTGTGTGTGTGTATTTATTCCTTGTATTTATTATTTGTGTCTGCAAAATCGAGTTATTAGCTCTTGGACCCCGCCTTTCTAACAAATGTATTTTTCCTCTTTTATATCAACTACATTTATTTCTCACTAACACACACGCATACACACACACACACACAGTGGAAACAGGAGGCCAGACACAGGATACAGAATAGGAGATGAAGAACTTAATGAAACGGACTGAGAGAAAGATCTAGGAGTTGATATCACACCAAACCTGTCTCCTGAAGCATACATAAAAAGAATAACGTCTGCGGCATATGCGAGACTGCCTAACATCAGAACAGCCTTCAGGAATCTGTGTAAGGAATCATTCAGAATCTTGTACACCACATATGTAAGACCAATCCTGGAGTATGCGGCCCCAGCATGGAGTCCGTATCTTGTCAAGCAGAAGATGAAGCAGGAAAAAGTCCAAAGGTATGCCACTAGACTAGTCCCAGAACTAAGAGGCATGAGTTACGAGGAAAGGCTGCGGGAAATGCACCTTACGGCACTGGAAGACAGAAGAGTAAGGGGAGACATGATCACAACCTACACAACCCTCAGAGGAATCGACCGGGTAAACAAGGATAAACTATTCAACACTGGTGGGACGCAAACAAGGGGACACAGGTGGAAACTGAGTACCCACATGAGCCACAGAGACGTTAGAAGTAACTTTTTCAGTGTCAGAGTAGTTAACGGATGGAATGCATTAAGCAGTGATGTGGTGGAGGCTGACTCCATACACAGTTTCAAATGTAGATATGATTGAGCCCAGTAGGCTCAGGAATCTGTACACCAGTTGATTGACAGTTGAGAGGTGGGACCAAAGAACCATAGCTCAACCCCCGCATGCACAAATAGGTGAGTACACACACACACACACGCGAACTAGTAGCCAACTGTCTAAATGGAGAGAGTTTATTGGTTGTAATTCTTAAGGTCCTCGTTCGAATCCCGGTTGACGCAAGAGGAAATCGGCAGATATTCTTTAACCTGATTCACCTGTTCACCTAGCACAAATGTATCCATCAATGTAGCCCTTTATTTATCTATTTATAATTGTCAATCCATCAATCTATCTTCCCATAAACCAACAATTTTTCATTATATACATCTATCTTACTATGTATCCGTCCATCTACTCGACTGTTTATCCATCCATCTACTCATCTGTCTTTTCATCCATCAACTCATCTATGGATCCGTCTATCCGTCAATGTATATATTTATCAATCAACGTATCCATCCATATATCTATCTATTACTATTTATATCTATCTCTCTATCTATTTGTATCCGACGATCCTACTAACTCATTTTCCATTAATCTATCCATTTATCATTCTACTTATCTATCAATCTATTTATTCATCTACTTCTCTTTCCATCTATCCATCTACTCATCTATCTAACCATTAATCTATCTACATACTCCCCACTCCGTCTCCTATCGTTTTCCCAAACTCCCTCCTCCCGTACCGGCTCCTTCTTTTTTCCACCCTCCCGTAACCCTGCTCATCCTCCCTCCTTCTGCCCTTCCCATACCCGCCCCTATTCCATCCCGCCCTTCCCATCGTCTTAACTCTCGGGGCAGTTCTTTACCTTCGTTCTCACTCCTTCCGCCGTTTCTCACTCTCGCCCTCCTTACTGTCTTCCTTCCCTCCCTCCCTCCCGCTGCTAGTCCTTCCCTTCTTACCCTTCCCGTAGTCCTCCCTCCCAGCACCAGTCCTTCTCATCGTCCTCTTACCTCCCCCAGTACCTCCTTCACTCCCTCTTCATCCCTCTTTCACCTCACCTACACCTCTTCTCCTGTTCTCCCTCTTTATACCACCTCTAAATCTCCCGCCCCCCCCACCGGCTTTGTACCTCTTCCCTCTTACAAAAATTAGGATCAATAGGACCAAAATTAAACTACTTTATGTGTTTAATTTAAGGAAATCATTTTTTCTGATTACGAAAAAGTCTTCAACCATCTCCAGTAATAATTCACAATTAACCTTAATTGAATCAACAGGGAGAGAGGGGGGGAGGGGTGAGAATAAATAATAATTATTCCAAAATACTTTAACTAATGTCTACACCTACCATCCTATGTCCGTTCCCTACCTCAGACCATTTCCCCTCTAATTTGGTAAAAATAAGCCTTAATAATATAATAATAAATATATTCAAAAAAATCTGTGGATAGCTACAGCCTCCAGCATATTATATATATATATATATATATATATATATATATATATATATATATATATATATATATATATATATATATATATATATATATATATATATATATATATATATATATATATATATATATATATATATATATATATATATATATATATATATATATATAATATATATATATATATATATATATATATATATATATATATATATATAAGCCCATAAGCAATCCAGTTGGGATCGCCCCATTGCCGACAAAGTAGCTCCAACATTACTGTAAGCTGCGACAACACCACATGATACTGCCCGACTTAGAGCTGTAGCAGCTCCCCATGCAGAGGACTTGCTATTAGCAACCCCCAATATCAGCTACTAGCACTCGTCTCACCACAGGCCCTCTGAATGGCTGTGGCTCTCCGCCTCACTGCCCGAATCCACACCGAATACAGGGGTTTTGGTGGCGAGGCAGTGGCCGACAGGTACGGACGACATGGCCTTCTCTGCCAAAGGACAGGAGGATGGCATGCAAGACACTGCGATGTTAACGACATTATAAAGAGAAGCCTTATCACGGAAGGTTGTCCAGCAGAGAGAGAGTCCCGTTCCGTATTGCCCCGCAACTCTGATGAGCCTGTTGGTCGCCCAGATGGGATCACGGTGAACCCCTGGAAGAATGGTAGACAGTTATTGTGGGACTACACTTGCGTTTCAACTTTAGGCAACACCTATGTTAACTTCAGTGCTGCTCAGGCAGGAGGTGCTGCCAATCACTGGGAAGCAGCCAAGTCACATAAAAACGGAGACCTTGATCACTACTACAATTTTGTCCCCATTGCCTCAGAGACACTTGGTGCCTGGGGTAAAAGTGCTGCAAGTTTTTTGAAGGAGCTGGGGTCGAAGCTAATTGAAACAACTAGAGACCCTACAGCCGTCAGTTTCTCTTTCAGCGCCTTAGTGTGGAGATCCAGAGAGGAATGGCTCACAGCATCCATGCTTCCTGCCCGCAATCCAAGGAGCTGGATGAGTTTGGGGGTTGTAATATAAATATTATGATTAAATTGTATTTATTTTTTCGTTTCGTTGCCTTATTTATCATTAATTTTTAAATTTTCGGTATAAAAATTTATTTTTGTGTCTATGGATGTCTGTCTGTGTGTTTGTTTGAGTGTCCCTGTGAGTGTTTGGGGGAGTGTTTGTCCGGTTATACCTGTGGGTCCACGAGGCCATCTGTGTCCCCTCAGATGGTCTCCCTTATCACAGTTTTTGTGTATAGATGTGTCTGTGTGAGTGTTCGGGTGAGTGTGTGTCCGGTTATACCTGTGAGTCCACGAGGCCATCTGTGTCCCCTCAGATGGTCTTCTTTATCACAGTTTGTGTCTATGGATGCAGGCGATGAGTCACAATAACGCGGCTAAAGTATGTTGACCAGACCACACACTAGAAGGTGAAGGAACGACGACGTTTCGGTAAGTCCTTGACCATTCTCAAGTCGACTGAGAATGTGTCTATGAATGTGTGTCTGGGTGAGTGTCCCTGTGAGTGTCCGGGTGAGTGTGTGTGTTCGGGTATACCTGTGGGTCCACGAGGCAATCTGTGTTCCCTCAGATGGTCTTCCTTATTACAGTTTGTCTATGGATGTGTGTCTGAGTGAGTGTCCCTGTGAGTGTCCTGGTGAGTGTGTGTGTGTGTGTGTGTGTGTGTGTGTGTGTATGTGTGTGTGTGTGTGTGTGTGAGTGTCCGGGTTTATGTGTAGTTTGGTTTCTGGAACCATTTGTGTCCCTCCCTTCAACTCTTTTCCCTTATTCCCACCGTGGGTTCGAATCCCAGGTGATTAGACCTGCCCTAGGTCAATGGATCCAAGGTATCCATCGTGGTCCCAACGGATTTCACCTCTTCCCTACTTACTAGGAGTCAGGCTAATTCCAGCTATCCAGAGAACCTTTCGATACAGAGGCAGCTACAGGAGGGGACCACATAAATTAGTGCCCTGTAGTTACGTAACCGTTCCGACAGGCTCGATCGCAATCTATCCAGATGAGAACACGTTCTCATCCGACTAGACCACGCTGGAGTCGCTGTTTGTCTCAAATTTGGACCCTTTATTTATAGTTAGTATTTTGGTGTATTAATTGATGTGTATTAATTTGTTAATGACTTAGGTAGAGTGATTTGGGGGAGAGAGGGGGGTTGGCGTGTGTAGTGTATTATACGAGATCGTGCTTGGGTTAGTATTCACCATCAACTATACTAACTTGTAACTAACACAAATTTTTCCACACACTCCGGACCAAAGAGCCAGAGCTCAACCCCCGCAAGTACAACTAGGTGAGTACACACACACACACACACACACACACCACACAGAGGAAGCAGCCCAAACAGCTGTTTAAATCCCTGGTACCTATTTACTGCTAGGTAACAGGAACAACAGTGAAAGAAACTGCCCAGTTTCGTTTCTGCCATCACCGGAGGATCGAACACGGACGCTAGGATTACGAGTTGAGAGCGCTGTCTACTCAGCTGTCAGGCCCGTAGTGCGTGTACTCGTCAAAAAATAATTTGGGAGAGGTTAGGGGAAAGGAATGATGCTTCCTGGGTTGGGGAATTGGTGTGGGGTTAGTCACTCGGTGGCCTTGGACCTGTGGGGGAGGGGGCCGAGGGGGTTGCCAGTTATGAATTTAATGATTGAATTTGTAAGATAGGGTATTTATGTAAAAGACGCTGTGAAGAGATAGTAACAAAAGTGTTCCTGACTGCTGTAAGGTAGTGAGTAACTGTCTTGTATGTTAGAAAAATGAATGCTTACTAGACAATTACTTTTTCTTTGAAAACATTTTTTTGGAAATAAATACAAGTTATTTTGTAAACAAATATGATTATTTTCCTTTAATAAACACACATGAGCACAAATGGTCCTCGGGAGTCAGAGAGATTGAGAATGAACAGCAAAATAGTAACAAAAAATGAGACGATGATGGGATACTATTTAATTCAAAATAAACCTGTTAAGTATGTAAATTACAGTACCACTAAACACGCGTACACGTACATATGTCAATCAATTACATAAATAAACATTCACTAATATGTTCCTTTAACAATGGACAGATAGATAATTACCATACACGTGTCAGTCCAATTGCAGGGTACACATAGACACACATAGCTGCACTTGTCTGTCGCTCCTGACAATAGTAAACATGTAAAAAAAATGTGACAATGATGGGACACTATGTCATTCAAACGTACACACGCTAACATATAAATTACAGTAACACTAAACACGCGTACATGTTATATGTCATTCAATTTACATAAAAAAAACATTCACTAATATGTTCCTTTTACAATTAACACACAGATAATTACCGTAACATGTCAGTCCAATTCAGGTACACATAAACACACATAGCTGCACTTGTCTGTCCTCCTGACAATAGTATACATAGGATACACAAAAACAGTCCTTTCAACTAATGTGTGTGTGTGTGTGTATTTATTCCTTGTATTTATTATTTGTGTCTGCAAAATCGAGTTTATTACTCTGGACCCGCCTTTCTAACAAATGTATTTTTCCTCTTTATATCAACTACATTATTTCTCACTAACACACACGCATACACACACACACACACAGTGGAAAACAGGAGGCCAGACACAGGATACAGAATAGGAGATGAAGAACTTAATGAAACGGACTGAGAGAAAGATCTAGGAGTTGATATCACACCAAACTGTCTCCTGAAGCATACATAAAAAGAATAACGTCTGCGGCATATGCGAGACTGCCTAACATCAGAACAGCCTTCAGGAATCTGTGTAAGGAATCATTCAGAATCTTGTACAACCACAATATGTAAAGCCAATCCTGGAGTATGCGGCCCCAGCATGGAGTCCGTATCTTGTCAAGCAGAAGATGAAGCAGGAAAAAGTCCAAAGGTATGCCACTAGACTAGTCCAGAACTAAGAGGCAGAGTTACGAGGAAAGGCTGCGGGAAATGCACCTTACGGTACTGGAAGACAGAAGAGTAAGGGGAGACATGATCACAAACCTACACAACCCTCAGAGGAATCGACCGGGTAAACAAGGATAAACTATTCAACACTGGTGGACGCAAACAAGGGGACACAGGTGGAAACTGAGTACCCACATGAGCCACAGAGACGTTAGAAGTAACTTTTTCAGTGTCAGAGTAGTTACGGATGGAATGCATTAAGCAGTGATGTGGTGGAGGCTGACTCCATACACAGTTTCAAATGTAGATATGATTGAGCCCAGTAGGCTCAGGAATCTGTACACCAGTTGATTGACAGTTGAGAGGTGGGACCAAAGAACCATAGCTCAACCCCCGCATGCACAAATAGGTGAGTACACACACACACACACGCGAACTAGTAGCCAACTGTCTAAATGGAGAGAGTTTATTGGTTGTAATTCTTAAGGTCCTCGTTCGAATCCCGGTTGACGCAAGAGGAAATCGGCAGATATTCTTTAACCTGATTCACCTGTTCACCTAGCACAAATGTATCCATCAATGTAGCCCTTTATTTATCTATTTATAATTGTCAATCCATCAATCTATCTTCCCATAAACCAACAATTTTTCATTATATACATCTATCTTACTATGTATCCGTCCATCTACTCGACTGTTTATCCATCCATCTACTCATCTGTCTTTTCATCCATCAACTCATCTATGGATCCGTCTATCCGTCAATGTATATATTTATCAATCAACGTATCCATCCATATATCTATCTATTACTATTTATATCTATCTCTCTATCTATTTGTATCCGACGATCCTACTAACTCATTTTCCATTAATCTATCCATTTATCATTCTACTTATCTATCAATCTATTTATTCATCTACTTCTCTTTCCATCTATCCATCTACTATCTATCTAACCATTAATCTATCTACATACTCCCCACTCCGTCTCCTATCGTTTTCCCAAACCTCCT
>NW_027190384.1:25000-40704 GCF_040958095.1 Procambarus clarkii | reverse complement strand
GTAATATAAACGGAAAATCAAGAACATTATAGTTAATTCTAATGAAAACACATTGTTTTTTATCATTTGTATTGGAAACAACATTGTCATATGTCTTTTCTTGGATCTAAATAATACGAAACCTCGCTCTATGATTTGAAGTTAAAATCCTCAAATATGGTTATATAGTGACTTTTTTCACGTTTTTCATGTAATTTGATATTACGTAAATATATTCATTTTTACCAATATTTCGATACTATTTCATGTAGTATCACGATATGTGATTTGGCCTTCAAATCTCAGAATTTCGCATAATATTGCATTTTAAGCAAGTTTTCTTGCATTTTGTTTCGTACGAAAAATCATCGAATATAGCAATATTTTGACGTTTATCATCTCCTTTTCCTTCATGTGATTTAAACAAAATATCATCGAATTAGGCAATATTTTGCCGTTTTCCACGTTTTTGTGAATTTTCAGTCCATGGGTTTTAATTCATATATATACGATAAAAATGATGCAAACACATAATTGATTAGATAATAACCTTAAATACTTCATTTTCAATCATCTATTTGTTTCTCGTTAAAATACTGAGTAAGATATTGAAAAGGGGAGAAGTTCGGTTTTTATTGCATATATCGACGTTTCAGCCGGATTAGAGCGGTTTTACGTGTACATCTTCCATCGTTAATATAAACGGAAAATCAAGAACATTATAGTTAATTCTAATGAAAACACATTGTTTTTTATCATTTGTATTGGAAACAACATTGTCATATGTCTTTTCTTGGATCTAAATAATACGAACCCTCGCTCTATGATTTGAAGTTAAAATCCTCAAATATGGTTATATAGTGACTTTTTTCACGTTTTTCATGTAGTTTGATATTACGTAAATATATTCATTTTTACCAATATTTCGATACTATTTCATGTAGTATCACGATATGTGATTTGGCCTTCAAATCTCAGAATTTCGCATAATATTGCATTTTAAGCAAGTTTTCTTGCATTTTGTTTCGTACGAAAAATCATCGAATATAGCAATATTTTGACGTTTATCATCTCCTTTTCCTTCATGTGATTTAAACAAAATATCATCGAATTAGGTAATATTTTGCCGTTTTCCACGTTTTTGTGAATTTTCAGTCCATGGGTTTTAATTCATATATATACGATAGAAATGATGCAAACACATAATTGATTAGATAATAGCCTTAAATACTTCATTTTCAATCATCTATTTGTTTCTCGTTAAAATACTGAGTAAGATATTGAAAAGGGGAGAAGTTCGGTTTTTATTGCATATATCGACGTTTCAGCCGGATTAGAGCGGTTTTACGTGTACATCTTCCCTCGTTAATATAAACGGAAAATCAAGAACATTATAGTTAATTCTAATGAAAACACATTGTTTTTTATTATTTGTATTGGGAACAACATTGTCATATGTCTTTTCTTGGATCTAAATAATACGAAACCTCGCTCTATGATTTGAAGTTAAAATCCTCAAATATGGTTATATAGTGACTTTTTTCACGTTTTTCATGTAGTTTGATATTACGTAAATATATTCATTTTTACCAATATTTCGATACAATTTCATGTAGTATCACGATATGTGATTTGGCCTTCAAATCTCAGAATTTCGCATAATATTGCATTTTAAGCAAGTTTTCTTGCATTTTGCGTCGTACGAAAAATCATCGAATTTAGCAATATTTTAACGTTTATCATCTCCTTTTCCTTCATGTGATTTAAACAAAATATCATCGAATTAGTCAATATTTTGCCGTTTTCCACGTTTTTGTGAATTTTCCGTCAATGGGTATTAATTCATATATATGTATACGATAAAAATGATGCAAACACATAATTGATTAGATAATAACCTTAAATACTTCATTTTCAATCATCTATTTGTTTCTCGTTAAAATACTAAGTAAGATATTGAAAAGGGGAGAAGTTCGGTTTTTTATTGCATATATCGACGTTTCAGCCGGATTAGAGCGGTTTTACGTGTACATCTTCCGTCGTTAATATAAACGGAAAATCAAGAACATTATAGTTAATTCTAATGAAAACACCTTTTTTTTATCATTTGTATTGGAAACAACATTGTCATATGTCTTTTCTTGGAACTAAATAATACGAAACCTCGCTCTATGATTTGAAGTTAAAATCCTCAAATATGGTTATATAGTGACTTTTTTCACGTTTTTAATGTAGTTTAATATTACGTAAATATATTCATTTTTACCAATATTTCGATACTATTTCATGTAGTATCACGATATGTGATTTGGCCTTCAAATCTCAGATTTTCGCATAATATTGCATTTTAAGCAAGTTTTCTTGCATTTTGTTAGTACGAAAAATCATCGAATATAGCAATATTTTGACGTTTATTATCTCCTTTTCCTTCATGTGATTTAAACAAAATATCATCGAATTAGGCAATATTTTGCCGTTTTCAACGTTTCTGTGAATTTTCAGTCCATGGGTATTAATTCATATATATATACGATAAAAATGATGCAAACACATAATTGATTAGATAATAACCTTAAATACTTAATTTTCAATCATTTATTTGTTTCTCGTTAAAATACTGAGTAAGATATTGAAAAGGGGAGAAGTTCGGTTTTTATTGCATATATCGACGTTTCAGCCGGATTAGAGCGGTTTTACGTGTACATCTTCCATCGTTAATATAAACGGAAAATCAAGAACATTATAGTTAATTCTAATGAAAACACATTGTTTTTTATCATTTGTATTGGAAACAACATTGTCATATGTCTTTTCTTGGATCTAAATAATACGAAACCTCGCTCTATAATTTGAAGTTAAAATCCTCAAATATGGTTATATAGTGACTTTTTTCACGTTTTTCATGTAGTTTGATATTACGTAAATATATTCATTTTTACCAATATTTCGATACTATTTCATGTAGTATCACGATATGTGATTTGGCCTTCAAATCTCAGAATTTCGCATAATATTGCATTTTAAGCAAGTTTTCTTGCATTTTGTTTCGTACGAAAAATCATCGAATATAGCAATATTTTGACGTTTATCATCTCCTCTTCCTTCATGTGATTTAAACAAAATATCATCGAATTAGGCAATATTTTGCCGTTTTCCACGTTTTTGTGAATTTTCAGTCCATGGGTTTTAATTCATATATATACGATAAAAATGATGCAAACACATAATTGATTAGATAATAACCTTAAATACTTCATTTTCAATCATCTATTTGTTTCTCGTTAAAATACTGAGTAAGATATTGAAAAGGGGAGAAGTTCGGTTTTTATTGCATATATCGACGTTTCAGCCGGATTAGAGCGGTTTTACGTGTACATCTTCCATCGTTAATATAAACGGAAAATCAAGAACATTATAGTTAATTCTAATGAAAACACATTGTTTTTTATCATTTGTATTGGAAACAACATTGTCATATGTCTTTTCTTGGATCTAAATAATACGAAACCTCGCTCTATAATTTGAAGTTAAAATCCTCAAATATGGTTATATAGTGACTTTTTTGACGTTTTTCATGTAGTTTGATATTACGTAAATATATTCATTTTTACCAATATTTCGATACTATTTCATGTAGTATCACGATATGTGATTTGGCCTTCAAATCTCAGAATTTCGCATAATATTGCATTTTAAGCAAGTTTTCTTGCATTTTGCTTAGTACGAAAAATCATGGAATTTAGCAATATTTTAACGTTTATCATCTCCTTTTCCTTCATGTGATTTAAACAAAATATCATCGAATTAGGCAATATTTTGCCGTTTTCCACGTTTTTGTGAATTTTCCGTCCATGGGTATTAATTCATATATATATACGATAAAAATGATGCAAACACATAATTGATTAGATAATAACCTTAAATACTTCATTTTCAATCATCTATTTGTTTCTCGTTAAAATACTGAGAAAGATATTGAAAAGGGGAGAAGTTCGGTTTTTATTGCATATATCGACGTTTCAGCCGGATTAGAGCGGTTTTACGTGTACATCTTCCATCGTTAATATAAACGGAAAATCAAGAACATTATAGTTAATTCTAATGAAAACACATTGTTTTTTATCATTTGTATTGGAAACAACATTGTCATATGTCTTTTCTTGGATCTAAATAATACGAAACCTCGCTCTATGATTTGAAGTTAAAATCCTCAAATATGGTTATATAGTGACTTTTTTCACGTTTTTCATGTAGTTTGATATTACGTAAATATATTCATTTTTACCAATATTTCGATACTATTTCATGTAGTATCACGATATGTGATTTGGCCTTCAAATCTCAGAATTTCGCATAATATTGCATTTTAAGCAAGTTTTCTTGCATTTTGCTTCGTACAACAAAAATCATCGAATTTAGCAATATTTTAACGTTTATCATCTCCTTTTCCTTCATGTGATTTAAACAAAATATCATCGAATTAGTCAATATTTTGCCGTTTTCCACGTTTTTGTGAATTTTCCGTCAATGGGTATTAATTCATATATATATACGATAAAAATTGTGCAAACACATAATTGATTAGATAATAACCTTAAATACTTCATTTTCAATCATCTATTTCATATATATACGATAAAAATGATGCAAACACATAATTGATTAGATAATAACCTTAAATACTTCATTTTCAATCATCTATTTGTTTCTCGTTAAAATACTGAGTAAGATATTGAAAAGGGGAGAAGTTCGGTTTTTTTTGCATATATCGACGTTTCAGCCGGATTAGAGCGGTTTTACGTGTACATCTTTCCTCGTTAATATAAACGGAAAATCAAGAACATTATAGTTAATTCTAATGAAAACACATTGTTTTTTATCATTTGTATTGGAAACAACATTGTCATATGTCTTTTCTTGGAACTAAATAATACGAAACCTCGCTCTATGATTTGAAGTTAAAATCCTCAAATATGGTTATATAGTGACTTTTTTCACGTTTTTCATGTAGTTTGATATTACGTAAATATATTCTTTTTTACCAATATTTCGATACTATTTCATGTAGTATCACGATATGTGATTTGGCCTTTAAATCTCAGAATTTCGCATAATATTGCATTTTAAGCAAGTTTTCTTGCATTTTGCTTCGTACGAAAAATCATCGAATTTAGCAATATTTTAACGTTTATCATCTCCTTTTCCTTCATGTGATTTAAACAAAATATCATCGAATTAGGCAATATTTTGCCGTTTTCCACGTTTTTGTGAATTTTCCATCCATGGGTATTAATTCATATATATATACGATAAAAATGATGCAAACACATAATTGATTAGATAATAACCTTAAATACTTCATTTTCAATCATCTATTTGTTTCTCGTTAAAATACTGAGTAAGATATTGAAAAGGGGAGAAGTTCGGCTTTTATTGCATATATCGACGTTTCAGCCGGATTAGAGCGGTTTTACGTGTACATCTTCCCTCGTTAATATAAACGGAAAATCAAGAACATTATAGTTAATTCTAATGAAAACACATTGTTTTTTATCATTTGTATTGGAAACAACATTGTCATATGTCTTTTCTTGGAACTAAATAATACGAAACCTCGCTCTATGATTTGAAGTTAAAATCCTCAAATATGGTTATATAGGTACTTTTTTCACGTTTTTCATTTAGTTTGATATTACATAAATATATTCATTTTTACCAATATTTCGATACTATTTCATGTAGTATCACGATATGTGATTTGGCCTTCAAATCTCAGAATTTCGCATAATATTGCATTTTAAGCAAGTTTTCTTGCATTTTGCTTCGTACGAAAAATCATCGAATTTAGCAACTATTTTAACGTTTATCATCTCCTTTTCCTTCATGTGATTTAAACAAAATATCATCGAATTAGGCAATATTTTGCCGTTTTCCACGTTTTTGTGAATTTTCCTTCCATGGGTATTAATTCATATATATATACGATAAAAATGATGCAAACACATAATTGATTAGATAATAACCTTAAATACTTCATTTTCAATCATCTATTTGTTTCTCGTTAAAATACTGAGTAAGATATTGAAAAGGGGAGAAGTTCGGTTTTTATTGCATATATCGACGTTTCAGCCGGATTAGAGCGGTTTTACGTGTACATCTTCCATCGTTAATATAAACGGAAAATCAAGAACATTATAGTTAATTCTAATGAAAACACATTGTTTTTTATCATTTGTATTGGAAACAACATTGTCATATGTCTTTTCTTGGATCTAAATAATACGAAACCTCGCTCTATGATTTGAAGTTAAAATCCTCAAATATGGTTATATAGTGACTTTTTTCACGTTTTTCATGTAGTTTGATATTACGTAAATATATTCATTTTTACCAATATTTCGATACTATTTCATGTAGTATCACGATATGTGATTTGGCCTTCAAATCTCAGAATTTCGCATAATATTGCATTTTAAGCAAGTTTTCTTGCATTTTGCTTCGTACAACAAAAATCATCGAATTTAGCAATATTTTAACGTTTATCATCTCCTTTTCCTTCATGTGATTTAAACAAAATATCATCGAATTAGTCAATATTTTGCCGTTTTCCACGTTTTTGTGAATTTTCCGTCAATGGGTATTAATTCATATATATATACGATAAAAATTGTGCAAACACATAATTGATTAGATAATAACCTTAAATACTTCATTTTCAATCATCTTTTTGTTTCTCGTTAAAATACTGAGTAAGATATTGAAAAGGGGAGAAGTTCGGTTTTTTATTGCATATATCGACGTTTCAGCCGGATTAGAGCGGTTTTACGTGTACATCTTCCGTCGTTAATATAAACGGAAAATCAAGAACATTATAGTTAATTCTAATGAAAACACCTTTTTTTTATCATTTGTATTGGAAACAACATTGTCATGTCTTTTCTTGGAACTAAATAATACGAAACCTCGCTCTATGATTTGAAGTTAAAATCCTCAAATATGGTTATATAGTGACTTTTTCACGTTTTTAATGTAGTTTAATATTACGTAAATATATTCATTTTTACCAATATTTCGATACTATTTCATATAGTATCACGATATGTGATTTGGCCTTCAAATCTCAGATTTTCGCATAATATTGCATTTTAAGCAAGTTTTCTTGCATTTTGTTAGTACGAAAAATCATCGAATATAGCAATATTTTGACGTTTATTATCTCCTTTTCCTTCATGTGATTTAAACAAAATATCATCGAATTAGGCAATATTTTGGCGTTTTCAACGTTTCTGTGAATTTTCAGTCCATGGGTTTTAATTCATATATATACGATAAAAATGATGCAAACACATAATTGATTAGATAATAACCTTAAATACTTCATTTTCAATCATCTATTTGTTTCTCGTTAAAATATTGAGTAAGATATTGAAAAGGGGAGAAGTTCGGTTTTTTATTGCATATATCGACGTTTCAGCCGGATTAGAGCGGTTTTACGTGTACATCTTTCCTCGTTAATATAAACGGAAAATCAAGAACATTATAGTTAATTCTAATGAAAACACATTGTTTTTTATCATTTGTACTGGAAACAACATTGTCATATGTCTTTTCTTGGAACTAAATAATACGAAACCTCGCTCTATGACTTGAAGTTAAAATCCTCAAATATGGTTATATAGTGACTTTTTTCACGTTTTTCATGTAGTTTGATATTACGTAAATATATTCATTTTTACCAATATTTCGATACTATTTCATGTAGTATCACGATATGTGATTTGGCCTTTAAATCTCAGAATTTCGCATAATATTGCATTTTAAGCAAGTTTTCTTGCATTTTGCTTCGTACGAAAAATCATCGAATTTAGCAATATTTTAACGTTTATCATCTCCTTTTCCTTCATGTGATTTAAACAAAATATCATCGAATTAGGCAATATTTTGCCGTTTTCCACGTTTTTGTGAATTTTCCATCCATGGGTATTAATTCATATATATATACGATAAAAATGATGCAAACACATAATTGATTAGATAATAACCTTAAATACTTCATTTTCAATCATCTATTTGTTTCTCGTTAAAATACTGAGTAAGATATTGAAAAGGGGAGAAGTTCGGCTTTTATTGCATATATCGACGTTTCAGCCGGATTAGAGCGGTTTTACGTGTACATCTTCCCTCGTTAATATAAACGGAAAATCAAGAACATTATAGTTAATTCTAATGAAAACACATTGTTTTTTATCATTTGTATTGGAAACAACATTGTCATATGTCTTTTCTTGGAACTAAATAATACGAAACCTCGCTCTATGATTTGAAGTTAAAATCCTCAAATATGGTTATATAGGTACTTTTTTCACGTTTTTCATTTAGTTTGATATTACATAAATATATTCATTTTTACCAATATTTCGATACTACTTTTTTCACGTTTTTCATGTAGTTTGATATTACGTTAACATATTTATTTTTACCAATATTTCGATACAATTTCATGTAGTATCACGATATGTGATTTGGCCTTCAAATCTCAGAATTTCGCATAATATTGCATTTTAAGCAAGTTTTCTTGCATTTTGCGTCGTACGAAAAATCATCGAATTTAGCAATATTTTAACGTTTATCATCTCCTTTTCCTTCATGTGATTTAAACAAAATATCATCGAATTAGTCAATATTTTGCCGTTTTCCACGTTTTTGTGAATTTTCCGTCAATGGGTATTAATTCATATATATATATACGATAAAAATGATGCAAACACATAATTGATTAGATAATAACCTTAAATACTTCATTTTCAATCATCTATTTGTTTCTCGTTAAAATACTAAGTAAGATATTGAAAAGGGGAGAAGTTCGGTTTTTTATTGCATATATCGACGTTTCAGCCGGATTAGAGCGGTTTTACGTGTACATCTTCCATCGTTAATATAAACGGAAAATCAAGAACATTATAGTTAATTCTAATGAAAACACATTGTTTTTTATCATTTGTATTGGAAACAACATTGTCATATGTCTTTTCTTGGAATCTAAATAATACGAAACCTCGCTCTATGATTTGAAGTTAAAATCCTCAAATATGGTTATATAGTGACTTTTTTCACGTTTTTCATGTAGTTTGATATTACGTAAATATATTCATTTTTACCAATATTTCGATACTATTTCATGTAGTATCACGATATGTGATTTGGCCTTCAAATCTCAGAATTTCGCATAATATTGCATTTTAAGCAAGTTTTCTTGCATTTTGTTTCGTACGAAAAATCATCGAATATAGCAATATTTTGACGTTTATCATCTCCTTTTCCTTCATGTGATTTAAACAAAATATCATCGAATTAGGCAATATTTTGCCGTTTTCCACGTTTTTGTGAATTTTCAGTCCATGGGTATTAATTCATATATATACGATAAAAATGATGCAAACACATAATTGATTAGATAATAACCTTAAATACTTCATTTTCAATCATCTATTTGTTTCTCGTTAAAATACTGAGTAAGATATTGAAAAGGGGAGAAGTTCGGTTTTTTATTGCATATATCGACGTTTCAGCCGGATTAGAGCGGTTTTACGTGTACATCTTCCCTCGTTAATATAAACGGAAAATCAAGAACATTATAGTTAATTCTAATGAAAACACATTGTTTTTTATCATTTGTATTGGAAACAACATTGTCATATGTCTTTTCTTGGAACTAAATAATACGAAACCTCGCTCTATGATTTGAAGTTAAAATCCTCAAATATGGTTATATAGTGACTTTTTTCACGTTTTTCATGTAGTTTGATATTACGTAAATATATTCATTTTTACCAATATTTCGATACTATTTCATGTAGTATCACGATATGTGATTTGGCCTTCAAATCTCAGAATTTCGCATAATATTGCATTTTAAGCAAGTTTTCTTGCATTTTGCTTCAGTACGAAAAATCATCGAATTTAGCAATATTTTAACGTTTATCATCTCCTTTTCCTTCATGTGATTTAAACAAAATATCATCGAATTAGGCAATATTTTGCCGTTTTCCACGTTTTTGTGAATTTTCAGTCCATGGGTATTAATTCATATATATATACGATAAAAATGATGCAAACACATAATTGATTAGATAATAACCTTAAATACTTCATTTTCAATCATCTATTTGTTTCTCGTTAAAATACTGAGTAAGATATTGAAAAGGGGAGAAGTTCGGCTTTTATTGCATATATCGACGTTTCAGCCGGATTAGAGCGGTTTTACGTGTACATCTTCCATCGTTAATATAAACGGAAAATCAAGAACATTATAGTTAATTCTAATGAAAACACATTGTTTTTTATCATTTGTATTGGAAACAACATTGTCATATGTCTTTTCTTGGAACTAAATAATACGAAACCTCGCTCTATGATTTGAAGTTAAAATCCTTTTTCTTGGAACTAAATAATACGAAACCTCGCTCTATGATTTGAAGTTAAAATCCTCAAATATGGTTATATAGTGACTTTTTTCACGTTTTTCATGTAGTTTGATATTACGTAAATATATTCATTTTTACCAATATTTCGATACTATTTCATGTAGTATCACGATATGTGATTTGGCCTTCAAATCTCAGAATTTCGCATAATATTGCATTTTAAGCAAGTTTTCTTGCATTTTGCTTCGTACGAAAAATCATCGAATTTAGCAATATTTTAACGTTTATCATCTCCTTTTCCTTCATGTGATTTAAACAAAATATCATCGAATTAGGCAATATTTTGCCGTTTTCCACGTTTTTGTGAATTTTCCGTCCATGGGTATTAATTCATATATATATACGATAAAAATGATGCAAACACATAATTGATTAGATAATAACCTTAAATACTTCATTTTCAATCATCTATTTGTTTCTCGTTAAAATACTGAGTAAGATATTGAAAAGGGGAGAAGTTCGGCTTTTATTGCATATATCGACGTTTCAGCCGGATTAGAGCGGTTTTACGTGTACATCTTCCATCGTTAATATAAACGGAAAATCAAGAACATTATAGTTAATTCTAATGAAAACACATTGTTTTTTATCATTTGTATTGGAAACAACATTGTCATATGTCTTTTCTTGGAACTAAATAATACGAAACCTCGCTCTATGATTTGAAGTTAAAATCCTCAAATATGGTTATATAGTGACTTTTTTCACGTTTTTCATGTAGTTTGATATTACGTAAATATATTCATTTTTACCAATATTTCGATACTATTTCATGTAGTATCACGATATGTGATTTGGCCTTTAAATCTCAGAATTTCGCATAATATTGCATTTTAAGGAAGTTTTCTTGCATTTTGCTTCGTACGAAAAATCATCGAATTTAGCAATATTTTAACGTTTATCATCTCCTTTTCCTTCATGTGATTTAAACAAAATATCATCGAATTAGGCAATATTTTTCCGTTTTCCACGTTTTTGTGAATTTTCCGTCCATGGGTATTAATTCATATATATATACGATAAAAATGATGCAAACACATAATTGATTAGATAATAACCTTAAATACTTCATTTTCAATCATCTATTTGTTTCTCGTTAAAATACTGAATAAGATATTGAAAGGCGGAGAAGTTCTGATTTTATTGCATATATCGACGTTTCAGCCGGAATAGAGCGGTTTTCGTGTACATCTTCCATCGGAAATATAAACGGAAAATCAGGAACATTTTAGTTAATTCTAATGAAAACACATTGACTTTTATCATTTGTATTGGAAACAACATTGTCATGTCTTTTCTTGGATCTAAATAATACGAAACCTCGCTCTATGATTTGAAGGTAAAATCCTCAAATATGGTAAAATAGTAACTTTTTCACGTTAATCATGTAGTTTGATATTACGCAAATATATTCATTTTTACCAATATTCCGATCCTATTTCATGTAGTATCACGATATGTGATTTTCCCTTCAAATCTCAGAATTTCGCGTAATATTGCATTTTAAGCAAGTTTTCTTGCATTTTGTTTCTTACGAAAAATCATCGAATTTAGCAATATTTTGACGTTTATCATTCCCTTTTCCTTCATGTGATTTAAACAAAATATCATCGAATTAATCAATATTTTGCCGTTTTCCACGTTTTTGTGAATTTTCCGTCAATGGGTATTAATTCATATATATATACGATAAAAATGATGCAAACACATAATTGATTAGATAATAACCTTAAATACTTCATTTTCAATCATCTATTTGTTTCTCGTTAAAATACTGAGTAACATATTGAAAACGGGAGAAGTTCGGTTTTTATTGCATATATCGACGTTTCAACCGGATTAGAGCGGTTTTACGTGTACATCTTCCATCGTTAATATTAACGGAAAATCAAGAACATTATAGTTAATTCTAATGAAAACACATTGTTTTTTATCATTTGTATTGGAAACAACATTGTCATATGTCTTTTCTTGGATCTAAATAATACGAAACCTCGCTCTATGATTTGAAGTTAAAATCCTCAAATATGGTTATATAGTGACTTTTTTCACGTTTTTCATGTAGTTTGATATTACGTAAATATATTCATTTTTACCAATATTTCGATACAATTTCATGTAGTATCACGATATGTGATTTGGCCTTCAAATCTCAGAATTTCGCATAATATTGCATTTTAAGCAAGTTTTCTTGCATTTTGCGTCGTACGAAAAATCACCGAATATAGCAATATTTTGACGTTTATCATCTCCTTTTCCTTCATGTGATTTAAACAAAATATCATCGAATTAGGCAATATTTTGCCGTTTTCCACGTTTTTGTGAATTTTCAGTCCATGGGTTTTAATTCATATATATACGATAAAAATGATGCAAACACATAATTGATTAGATAATAACCTTAAATACTTCATTTTCAATCATCTATTTGTTTCTCGTTAAAATACTGAGTAAGATATTGAAAAGGGGAGAAGTTCGGTTTTTATTGCATATATCGACGTTTCAGCCGGATTTGAGCGGTTTTACGTGTACATCTTCCATCGTTAATATAAACGGAAAATCAAGAACATTATAGTTAATTCTAATGAAAACACATTTTTTTTATCATTTGTATTGGAAACAACATTGTCATATGTCTTTTCTTGGAACTAAATAATACGAAACCTCGCTCTATGATTTGAAGTTAAAATCCTCAAATATGGTTATATAGTAACTTTTTTCACGTTTTTCATGTAGTTTGATATTACGTTAACATATTCATTTTTACCAATATTTCGATACTATTTCATGTAGTATCACGATATGTGATTTGGCCTTCAAATCTCAGAATTTCGCATAATATTGCATTTTAAGCAAGTTTTCTTGCCTTTTGCTTCGTACGAAAAATCATCGAATTTAGCATTATTTTAACGTTTATCATCTCCTTTTCCTTCATGTGATTTAAACAAAATATCATCGAATTAGGCAATATTTTGCCGTTTTCCACGTTTTTGTGAATTTTCTGTCCATGGGTATTAATTCATATATATATACGATAAAAATGATGCAAACACATAATTGATTAGATAATAACTTTAAATACTTCATTTTCAATCATCTATTTGTTTCTCGTTAAAATACTGAGTAAGATATTGAAAAGGGGAGAAGTTCGGCTTTTATTGCATATATCGACGTTTCAGCCGGATTAGAGCGGTTTTACGTGTACATCTTCCATCGTTAATATAAACGGAAAATCAAGAACATTATAGTTAATTCTAATGAAAACACATTGTTTTTTATCATTTGTATTGGAAACAACATTGTCATATGTCTTTTCTTGGAACTAAATAATACGAAACCTCGCTCTATGATTTGAAGTTAAAATCCTCAAATATGGTTATATAGTGACTTTTTTCACGTTTTTCATGTAGTTTGATATTACGTTAACATATTCATTTTTACCAATATTTCGATACTATTTCATGTAGTATCATTTTTTATCATTTGTATTGGAAACAACATTGTCATATGTCTTTTCTTGGAACTAAATAATACGAAACCTCGCTCTATGATTTGAAGTTAAAATCCTCAAATATGGTTATATAGTGACTTTTTTCACGTTTTTCATTTAGTTTGATATTACGTAAATATATTCATTTTTACCAATATTTCGATACTATTTCATGTAGTATCACGATATGTGATTTGGCCTTCAAATCTCAGAATTTCGCATAATATTGCATTTTAAGCAAGTTTTCTTGCATTTTGTTTCGTACGAAAAATCATCGAATATAGCAATATTTTGACGTTTATTATCTCCTTTTCCTTCATGTGATTTAAACAAAATATCATCGAATTAGGCAATATTTTGCCGTTTCCCACGTTTTTGTGAATTTTCAGTCCATGGGTTTTAATTCCAACCCGTTCTCACACAAGACAGCACATATATGACTTAATGCTTAAAGTCAATATGTTGAATATGAATTAGTAAATATGTGATATATTCCCAGTTACTTTTTTTACCAAGGCCCAAACTCTTCCTCACGTACCAATTTACGTGTCACAGTACCCGTCCGTCAACATAGATAGCAGAATATTCGTGATTGGTTCAATTATAAGGAAAATTGTAGTTTTCAGGTCCCACATGGGTTGTGAAATTTACCTACTGTTGTCCATGCTCTTATAATATTACAGATCAGCTATATCCTATTGAAGGCTCGTAGTTTTGTTTTGAGAAATATTAGTTGTTCTTAGTAAATTATAATAAGCACTATAAATTATTACATAGAATAACAGTGCTTCACCAATCAATATTATATACCATAGTTTGGCTTTAAAAATCTTTAAAGAATGTTTTGTAGGAACGCTAACAGAAAACGATGTTACATTTGAATATCTATGGGGTAAACTACTGCAAACAGGACGGTATTGTGTCTACTATACCAACTATAGCTAGGATGGGTATATTGTCACCTACCGCCTGTTAGGTGGGAAAGGGGTCCAATACCACCCACAGGATGGGTATGAGGGTCACATCCACCCACAGGATGAGTATGGGGATCACATCCACCCACAGGAAGGGTATGGGGTCCAATACCACCCACAGGATGAGTATGGCGTCCACTACAACCCACAGGATGGGTATGGGGCTCCAACCACCCATAGAATGGGTATGGGGCTCCAACCACAAATAAAATGGGTATAGGGTCCAATAACACCCACTGGATGTTTAAGGCGTCCATTGCCGCGCGTCGAGCTCGAAAACCGCAGCATTCATCTCAGAACCATGCCTATTTCACACAGATTCCTTAATAAACGTAAGAGTTTTATATGTCACAAGAAAGATAGAAATATAAGCTTCATTCTAAATACCTTACCATGGGCATATTTAAATTTAAAGCGAAGATACGTGTACTTTTATAATAGCCGAGCTTTAACCCCGGACAGATTGATCGACCGAGCAACTCTCTCTCAGAACAATGTTTATTTCACGTGAATTCGTTAATAAACATATATGTTTTATATGTCTCAAGAAAGGCAGACATATAAGCTTCACTTTAAACACTTTACTATAGACATATTTAAAGTTCTAATGAAGATACATGTATTTTAAAAATTACGGAGCTCCCACCCCGTACAGACTGAACGACAGAGCAACTCTCTCTCAGATCAATGTTTATTTCACGTAAATTCGTTAATAAACACAAATGTTTTATATGTCTTAAGCAAGATAGAAATAGGAGCTTCATTTTCAATACATTA
>NW_027190384.1:0-20000 GCF_040958095.1 Procambarus clarkii | reverse complement strand
CCACAATCTGTGCATCATCGTGACTACCTAATAGTGACACCAGTTGGTTGCCGTTACGATTACTGAACTGCGAATTACCAATATTCCTATGGCTAGCGTTATAATCACCTATAATGATGGTAGGCTCAGTCTGAATACAGACAGGAAGGTCAGCATAATTAAAGTTACAAGGAGTTGATTATTTAGTATAGTTGTTTTTCTCTTTAACTGGATGATAGAGGGGGAGTCTTTAACGTGATTGGGAATACATACATACACACATGCATACATACATACATACATACATACATACATACATACATACATACATACATACATACATACATACATACATACATACATACATACATACATACATACATACATACATACATACATACATGCGTACATACATACATACATACATACATACATACATACATACATACATACATACATACATACATACATACATACATACATACATACATACATACATACATACATACATGCATGCATGCGTGCATACATACATCCATACGTACGTATACGTACATACATACATACATACATACATACATACATACATACATACATACATACATACATACATACATACATGCGTATATAAATACATGCGTATATACATGCGTATATAAATACATACATACATGCGTATTTACATGCATATATAAATACATACATACATGCATGCGTACATACATCCATCCATCTATACATACATGCATACATACATACATACATACATACATACATACATACATACATACATACATACATACATACATACATACATACATACATACATACATACATACATACATACATACATACATGCGTACATACATACATCCATCCATCTATCCATACATACATACATACATGCATACATACATACATACATACATACATACATACATACATACATACATACATACATACATACATACATACATACATACATACATACATACATACATACATACATACATACATGCATACATGCATGCATGCATACATACATGCATGCATGCGTACATACATACATCTTTCCATTCATACATGCATACATACATACATACATACATACATACATACATACATACATACATACATACATACATACATACATACATACATACATACATACATACATACATACATACATGCGTATATAAATACATGCGTATATACATGCGTATATAAATACATACATACATGCGTATATACATGCATATATAAATACATACATACATGCATGCGTACATACATCCATCCATCTATACATACATGCATACATACATACATACATACATACATACATACATACATACATACATACATACATACATACATACATACATACATACATACATACATACATACATACATACATACATACATGCGTACATACATACATCCATCCATCTATCCATACATACATACATACATGCATACATACATACATACATACATACATACATACATACATACATACATACATACATACATACATACATACATACATACATACATACATACATACATACATACATACATACATACATACATACATGCATACATGCATGCATGCATACATACATGCATGCATGCGTACATACATACATCTTTCCATTCATACATGCATACATACATACATACATACATGCATACATACATACATACATACATACATACATACATACATACATACATACATACATACATACATACATACATACATACATACATACATACATACATACATACATACATACATACATACATACATACACGTCCAGTCAGCATATAGCTATTTCGGGACAAAATCCAATACAGTTTATATTGGTGAGACGCCACTGTGATGAGGAGTTTAAATATCACAGGAACTGTAGGTTAATGTGTGACATAGGTGAGGTTAGATGAAGCATCTACACGCATCAGCTGGAGGCTGATGGAGTGTTGTGGAGGCTGCTGGTACTATGTCCAGATGTTGGAGGGTGGATTTGACTCTCCCACCCTCCCTCCCCCTCCCCCCCCCCCCACATTGACCGCAGTACGTCTAAGGTTACTTTCCACTCTCGCTTACCAAGGGTATAACCCCCGCCCCCCCCCCAACACACAGACATGCATCAGATTCTTAACTTACAATATTTATTATTTACCAATTTATGTTACTACACTGACTCTCAATTTCACAATATTGTATAAACTTTGATGAATCGCTCGTCTATGGGTCATCCAATAATGTTAGCAGACTTCTAGATGTTACCACTGCTAGGTTTAGGCTCGGCTACAAGTACCTCTGGAAGTTTGTAACATCTGATGATCTAGATTTGACTAAATGTAAACTCTGTCAGCAGAACTATTCGCATACTTTGAGTCATTATATAATGGAATGTGAAAAATAGCGGAATTTAAAGATAACACCATCAATAGTGTCCATGAAATGTGTAAGTACTTCATTCATAATGATGTGCTGCCCGAAATCTTAGCGAAGTATCCAAAATTTGCTTACTGTAGGTAATGCATACACATGACTGTAAAGCTGCCGCCCAGTTGGGTGGGTGTGCAGCACATGACTGTAAAGCTGCCGCCCAGTTGGGTGGGTGTGGAACACATGACTGTAAAGCTGCCGCCCAGTTGGGTGGGTGTGGACCACATGACTGTAAAGCTGCCGCCCAGTTGGGTGGGTGTGGAGCAAGACTAGTAACTGTGTGACTCACCATAAATGTAAAGTGCCTTGTATAGTGACTGTTGTGAGCCTCTTGTTGAATCACTTGTGACACAAAAGATTACTGATGTGTGTATTTGTGTGGATGATTAAATATGTATGTGTATGTATATATGTATACGTATGAATATGTACATGTATGCATAAGTATGTGTACATTAATGATTTTGTAACTAGCGTCAAAAGATTGTTATTTGCTTAGCTAAACGAACTAGAGGGTTCAGTTCCTGAACCGATTATGTGCCTCTGTAATCCTTTACACTACCGCCCACGGGATGTGTATTATGGGGTGCATAATAAAGAAAGAAAATGAATGGACCGAACCCCACAAATCATTTAGCTAAGCAAGTTACAATATATAACGAGTATATATAACAACACTATTGTCCTATGAAGTCGATTTAACTTCCAAACATATATTTTTTTAATAAATGTTAAATGTTTTCTGGCTAGCTATGTTAGATTTTATTAAAAATACGTATTCTACTTGTTAACATTATAATTTAAATTTGTGATAATTTGTGCAGAGAAGTGCGACAACTGGATATGCCAACAAACACTTTCCAAACAACGATATATCTTGGATAAGTCGTTCCACAACATTGACGCTTGGACCGTCGACTTCCTTTGATGCTACTTATTTACTTATTTCATAATGAAATTATATTAGTTTGGAGTAAATATATGTTTTCTCATGTTCTGCATTCAGCACCCACATTATAGTAAATATACCATATTACTTCATTACTTAAATAATGCTAGGAGGGTTTGAGTAGCTTTGGGTCTTTAGTGGACAGAATCTCCAATAGATGGGGCGAGAGTCGCTCCCTCTCTCTCACCCGAGCAAAGAGTCGAAACTTAATTTAAAATTGATATATCTTTGTTCTCGAACATGATATATTTCATTTGGTGAAATCATAATAATGTTCATATCTCGGTCTTTCTGGAGGCATATAAGATTTTAAGCTTTATTAGCGTATCTTTGTTAATTATACAATATATCGGCAAGTGCGTAGGCGTCTGCACTCCATGCCCGACAAGCTACTGAGCGCTACTATAAAAACATATGTATCTTCACTTGAGCTATAAATATGTCTATTGTAATGTATTGAAAATGAAGCTCCTATTTCTATCTTGCTTAAGACATATAAAACATTTGTGTTTATTAACGAATTTACGTGAAATAAACATTGATCTGAGAGAGAGTTGCTCTGTCGTTCAGTCTGTACGGGGTGGGAGCTCCGTAATTTTTAAAATACATGTATCTTCATTAGAACTTTAAATATGTCTATAGTAAAGTGTTTAAAGTGAAGCTTATATGTCTGCCTTTCTTGAGACATATAAAACATATATGTTTATTAACGAATTCACGTGAAATAAACATTGTTCTGAGAGAGAGTTGCTCGGTCGATCAATCTGTCCGGGGTTAAAGCTCGGCTATTATAAAAGTACACGTATCTTCGCTTTAAATTTAAATATGCCCATGGTAAGGTATTTAGAATGAAGCTTATATTTCTATCTTTCTTGTGACATATAAAACTCTTACGTTTATTAAGGAATCTGTGTGAAATAGGCATGGTTCTGAGATGAATGCTGCGGTTTTCGAGCTCGACGCGCGGCAATGGACGCCTTAAACATCCAGTGGGTGTTATTGGACCCTATACCCATTTTATTTGTGGTTGGAGCCCCATACCCATTCTATGGGTGGTTGGAGCCCCATACCCATCCTGTGGGTTGTAGTGGACGCCATACTCATCCTGTGGGTGGTATTGGACCCCATACCCTTCCTGTGGGTGGATGTGATCCCCATACTCATCCTGTGGGTGGATGTGACCCTCATACCCATCCTGTGGGTGGTATTGGACCCCTTTCCCACCTAACAGGCGGTAGGTGACAATATACCCATCCTAGCTATAGTTGGTATAGTAGACACAATACCGTCCTGTTTGCAGTAGTTTACCCCATAGACATTCAAATGTAACATCGTTTTCTGTTAGCGTTCCTACAAAACATTCTTTAAAGATTTTTAAAGCCAAACTATGGTATATAATATTGATTGGTGAAGCACTGTTATTCTATGTAATAATTTATAGTGCTTATTATAATTTACTAAGAACAACTAATATTTCTCAAAACAAAACTACGAGCCTTCAATAGGAAGTAGCTGATCTGTAATATTATAAGAGCATGGACAACAGTAGGTAAATTTCACAACCCATGTGGGACCTGAAAACTACAATTTTCCTTATAATTGAACCAATCACGAATATTCTGCTATCTATGTTGACGGACGGGTACTGTGACACGTAAATTGGTACGTGAGGAAGAGTTTGGGCCTTGGTAAAAAAAGTAACTGGGAATATATCACATATTTACTAATTCATATTCAACATATTGACTTTAAGCATTAAGTCATATATGTGCTGTCTTGTGTGAGAACGGGTTGTTTAATTCATATATATACGATAAAAATGATGCAAACACATAATTGATTAGATAATAACCTTAAATACTTCATTTTCAATCATCTATTTGTTTCTCGTTAAAATACTGAGGAAGATATTGAAAAGGGGAGAAATTCGGTTTTTATTGCATATATCGACGTTTCAGCCGGATTAGAGCGGTTTTACGTGTACATCTTCCCTCGTTAATATAAACGGGAAATCAAAAACATTATAGTTAATTCCTATGAAAACACATTGTTTTTTATCATTTGTATTGGAAACAACATTGTCATATGTCTTTTCTTGGAACTAAATAATACGAAACCTCGCTCTATGATTTGAAGTTAAAATCTTCAAATATGGTTATATAGTGACTTTTTTCACGTTTTTCATGTAGTTTGATATTACGTAAATATATTCATTTTTACCAATATTTCGATACAATTTCATGTAGTATCACGATATGTGATTTGGCCTTCAAATCTCAGAATTTCGCATAATATTGCATTTTAAGCAAGTTTTCTTGCATTTTGCGTCGTACGAAAAATCACCGAATATAGCAATATTTTGACGTTTATCATCTCCTTTTCCTTCATGTGATTTAAACAAAATATCATCGAATTAGGCAATATTTTGCCGTTTTCTACGTTTTTGTGAATTTTCAGTCCATGGGTTTTAATTCATATATATACGATAAAAATGATGCAAACACATAATTGATTAGATAATAACCTTAAATACTTCATTTTCAATCATCTATTTGTTTCTCGTTAAAATACTGAGTAAGATATTGAAAAGGGGAGAAGTTCGGTTTTTATTGCATATATCGACGTTTCAGCCGGATTTGAGCAGTTTTACGTGTACATCTTCCATCGTTAATATAAACGGAAAATCAAGAACATTATAGTTAATTCTAATGAAAACACATTTTTTTTATCATTTGTATTGGAAACAACATTGTCATATGTCTTTTCTTGGAACTAAATAATACGAAACCTCGCTCTATGATTTGAAGTTAAAATCCTCAAATATGGTTATATAGTAACTTTTTTCACGTTTTTCATGTAGTTTGATATTACGTTAACATATTCATTTTTACCAATATTTCGATACTATTTCATGTAGTATCACGATATGTGATTTGGCCTTCAAATCTCAGAATTTCGCATAATATTGCATTTTAAGCAAGTTTTCTTGCATTTTGCTTCGTACGAAAAATCATCGAATTTAGCATTATTTTAACGTTTATCATCTCCTTTTCCTTCATGTGATTTAAACAAAATATCATCGAATTAGGCAATATTTTGCCGTTTTCCACGTTTGTGTGAATTTTCCGTCAATGGGTATTAATTCATATATATATACGATAAAAATGATGCAAACACATAATTGATTAGATAATAACCTTAAATACTTCATTTTCAATCATCTATTTGTTTCTCGTTAAAATACTGAGTAAGATATTGAAAAGGGGAGAAGTTCGGTTTTTATTGCATATATCGACGTTTCAGGCGGATTAGAGCGGTTTTACGTGTACATCTTCCGTCGTTAATATAAACGGAAAATCAAGAACATTATAGTTAATTCTAATGAAAACACATTTTTTTTTATCATTTGTATTGGAAACAACATTGTCATATGTCTTTTCTTGGATCTAAATAATACGAAACCTCGCTCTATGATTTGAAGTTAAAATCCTCAAATATGGTTATATAGTGACTTTTTTCACGTTTTTCATGTAGTTTGATATTACGTAAATATATTCATTTTTACCAATATTTCGATACTATTTCATGTAGTATCACGATATGTGATTTGGCCTTCAAATCTCAGAATTTCGCATAATATTGCATTTTAAGCAAGTTTTCTTGCATTTTGTTTCGTACGAAAAATCATCGAATATAGCAATATTTTGACGTTTATTATCTCCTTTTCCTTCATGTGATTTAAACAAAATATCATCGAATTAGGCAATATTTTGCCGTTTTCCATGTTTTTGTGAATTTTCAGTCCATGGGTTTTAATTCATATATATACGATAAAAATGATGCAAACACATAATTGATTAGATAATAACCTTAAATACTTCATTTTCAATCATCTATTTGTTTCTCGTTAAAATACTGAGTAAGATATTGAAAAGGGGAGAAGTTCGGTTTTTTATTGCATATATCGACGTTTCAGCCGGATTAGAGCGGTTTTACGTGTTCATCTTCCCTCGTTAATATAAACGGAAAATCAAGAACATTATAGTTAATTCTAATGAAAACACATTGTTTTTTGTCATTTGTATTGGAAACAACATTGTCATATGTCTTTTCTTGGAACTAAATAATACGAAACCTCGCTCTATGATTTGAAGTTAAAATCCTCAAATATGGTTATATAGTGACTTTTTTCACGTTTTTCATGTAGTTTGATATTACGTAAATATATTCATTTTTACCAAAATTTCGATACTATTTCATGTAGTATCACGATATGTGATTTGGCCTTTAAATCTCAGAATTTCGCATAATATTGCATTTTAAGGAAGTTTTCATGCATTTTGCTTCGTACGAAAAATCATCGAATTTAGCAATATTTTAACGTTTATCATCTCCTTTTCCTTCATGTGATTTAAACAAAATATCATCGAATTAGGCAATATTTTTCCGTTTTCCACGTTTTTGTGAATTTTCCGTCCATGGGTATTAATTCATATATATATATACGATAAAAATGATGCAAACACATAATTGATTAGATAATAACCTTAAATACTTCATTTTCAATCATCTATTTGTTTCTCGTTAAAATACTGAGTAAGATATTGAAAAGGGGAGAAGTTCGGTTTTTATTGCATATATCGACGTTTCAGCCGGATTTGAGCGGTTTTACGTGTACATCTTCCATTGTTAATATAAACGGAAAATCAAGAAAATTATAGTTAATTCTAATGAAAACACATTGTTTTTTATCATTTGTATTGGAAACAACATTGTCATATGTCTTTTCTTGGAACTAAATAATACGAAACCTCGCTCTATGATTTGAAGTTAAAATCCTCAAATATGGTTATATAGTAACTTTTTTCACGTTTTTCATGTAGTTTGATATTACGTTAACATATTCATTTTTACCAATATTTCGATACTATTTCATGTAGTATCACGATATGTGATTTGTCCTTCAAATCTCAGAATTTCGCATAATATTGCATTTTAAGCAAGTTTTCTTGCATTTTGCTTCGTACGAAAAATCATCGAATTTAGCATTATTTAAACGTTTATCATCTCCTTTTCCTTCATGTGATTTAAACAAAATATCATCGAATTAGGCAATATTTTGCCGTTTTCCACGTTTTTGTGAATTTTCCGTCCATGGGTATTAATTCATATATATATACGATAAAAATGATGCAAACACATAATTGATTAGATAATAACCTTAAATACTTCATTTTCAATCATCTATTTGTTTCTCGTTAAAATACTGAGTAAGATATTGAAAAGGGGAGAAGTTCGGTTTTTATTGCATATATCGACGTTTCAGCCGGATTTGAGCGGTTTTACGTGTACATCTTCCATTGTTAATATAAACGGAAAATCAAGAAAATTATAGTTAATTCTAATGAAAACACATTGTTTTTTATCATTTGTATTGGAAACAACATTGTCATATGTCTTTTCTTGGAACTAAATAATACGAAACCTCGCTCTATGATTTGAAGTTAAAATCCTCAAATATGGTTATATAGTAACTTTTTTCACGTTTTTCATGTAGTTTGATATTACGTTAACATATTCATTTTTACCAATATTTCGATACTATTTCATGTAGTATCACGATATGTGATTTGTCCTTCAAATCTCAGAATTTCGCATAATATTGCATTTTAAGCAAGTTTTCTTGCATTTTGCTTCGTACGAAAAATCATCGAATTTAGCATTATTTAAACGTTTATCATCTCCTTTTCCTTCATGTGATTTAAACAAAATATCATCGAATTAGGCAATATTTTGCCGTTTTCCACGTTTTTGTGAATTTTCCGTCCATGGGTATTAATTCATATATATATACGATAAAAATGATGCAAACACATAATTGATTAGATAATAACCTTAAATACTTCATTTTCAATCATCTATTTGTTTCTCGTTAAAATACTGAGTAAGATATTGAAAAGGGGAGAAGTTCGGTTTTTATTGCATATATCGACGTTTCAGCCGGATTAGAGCGGTTTTACGTGTACATCTTCCATCGTTAATATAAACGGAAAATCAAGAACATTATAGTTAATTCCAATGAAAACACATTGTTTTTTATCATTTGTATTGGAAACAACATTGTCATATGTCTTTCCTTGGAACTAAATAATACGAAACCTCGCTCTATGATTTGAAGTTAAAATCCTCAAATATGGTTCAGTCCATGGGTTTTAATTCATATATATACGATAAAAATGATGCAAACACATAATTGATTAGATAATAACCTTAAATACTTCATTTTCAATCATCTATTTGTTTCTCGTTAAAATACTGAGTAAGATATTGAAAAGGGGAGAAGTTCGGTTTTTATTGCATATATCGACGTTTCAGCCGGATTAGAGCTGTTTTACGTGTACATCTTCCATCGTTAATATAAACGGAAAATCAAGAACATTATAGTTAATTCTAATGAAAACACATTGTTTTTTATCATTTGTATTGGAAACAACATTGTCATATGTCTTTTCTTGGATCTAAATAATACGAAACCTCGCTCTATGATTTGAAGTTAAAATCCTCAAATATGGTTATATAGTGACTTTTTTCACGTTTTTCATGTAGTTTGATATTACGTAAATATATTCATTTTTACCAATATTTCGATACTATTTCATGTAGTATCACGATATGTGATTTGGCCTTCAAATCTCAGAATTTCGCATAATATTGCATTTTAAGCAAGTTTTCTTGCATTTTGTTTCGTACGAAAAATCATCGAATATTGCAATATTTTGACGTTTATCATCTCCTTTTCCTTCATGTGATTTAAACAAAATATCATCGAATTAGGTAATATTTTGCCGTTTTCCACGTTTTTGTGAATTTTCAGTCCATGGGTTTTAATTCATATATATACGATAGAAATGATGCAAACACATAATTGATTAGATAATAGCCTTAAATACTTTATTTTCAATCATCTATTTGTTTCTCGTTAAAATACTGAGTAAGATATTGAAAAGGGGAGAAGTTCGGTTTTTATTGCATATATCGACGTTTCAGCCGGATTAGAGCGGTTTTACGTGTACATCTTCCATCGTTAATATAAACGGAAAATCAAGAACATTATAGTTAATTCTAATGAAAACACATTGTTTTTTATCATTTGTATTGGAAACAACATTGTCATATGTCTTTTCTTGGATCTAAATAATGCGAAACCTCGCTCTATGATTTGAAGTTAAAATCCTCAAATATGGTTATATAGTGACTTTTTTCACGTTTTTCATGTAGTTTGATATTACGTAAATATATTCATTTTTACCAATATTTCGATACTATTTCATGTAGTATCACGATATGTGATTTGGCCTTCAAATCTCAGAATTTCGCATAATATTGCATTTTAAGCAAGTTTTCTTGCATTTTGTTTCGTACGAAAAATCATCGAATATAGCAATATTTTGACGTTTATCATCTCCTTTTCCTTCATGTGATTTAAACAAAATATCATCGAATTAGGCAATATTTTGCCGTTTTCCACGTTTTTGTGAATTTTCAGTCCATGGGTTTTAATTCATATATATACGATAGAAATGATGCAAACACATAATTGATTAGATAATAGCCTTAAATACTTCATTTTCAATCATCTATTTGTTTCTCGTTAAAATACTGAGTAAGATAAAGAAAAGGGGAGAAGTTCGGTTTTTATTGCATATAGCGACGTTTCAGCCGGATTAGAGCGGTTTTACGTGTACATCTTCCCTCGTTAATATAAACGGAAAATCAAGAACATTATAGTTAATTCTAATGAAAACACATTGTTTTTTATCATTTGTATTGGGAACAACATTGTCATATGTCTTTTCTTGGATCTAAATAATACGAAACCTCGCTCTATGATTTGAAGTTAAAATCCTCAAATATGGTTATATAGTGACTTTTTTCACGTTTTTCATGTAGTTTGATATTACGTAAATATATTCATTTTTACCAATATTTCGATACAATTTCATGTAGTATCACGATATGTGATTTGGCCTTCAAATCTCAGAATTTCGCATAATATTGCATTTTAAGCAAGTTTTCTTGCATTTTGCTTCGTACGAAAAATCATCGAATTTAGCAATATTTTAACGTTTATCATCTCCTTTTCCTTCATGTGATTTAAACAAAATATCATCGAATTAGTCAATATTTTGCCGTTTTCCACGTTTTTGTGAATTTTCCGTCAATGGGTATTAATTCATATATATATATACGATAAAAATGATGCAAACACATAATTGATTAGATAATAACCTTAAATACTTCATTTTCAATCATCTATTTGTTTCTCGTTAAAATACTAAGTAAGATATTGAAAAGGGGAGAAGTTCGGTTTTTTATTGCATATATCGACGTTTCAGCCGGATTAGAGCGGTTTTACTTGTACATCTTCCGTCGTTAATATAAACGGAAAATCAAGAACATTATAGTTAATTCTAATGAAAACACCTTTTTTTTATCATTTGTATTGGAAACAACATTGTCATATGTCTTTTCTTGGAACTAAATAATACGAAACCTCGCTCTATGATTTGAAGTTAAAATCCTCAAATATGGTTATATAGTGACTTTTTTCACGTTTTTAATATAGTTTAATATTACGTAAATATATTCATTTTTACCAATATTTCGATACTATTTCATGTAGAATCACGATATGTGATTTGGCCTTCAAATCTCAGATTTTCGCATAATATTGCATTTTAAGCAAGTTTTCTTGCATTTTGTTAGTACGAAAAATCATCGAATATAGCAATATTTTGACGTTTATTATCTCCTTTTCCTTCATGTGATTTAAACAAAATATCATCGAATAAGGCAATATTTTGCCGTTTTCAACGTTTCTGTGAATTTTCAGTCCATGGGTTTTAATTCATATATATACGATAAAAATGATGCAAACACATAATTGATTAGATAATAACCTTAAATACTTCATTTTCAATCATCTATTTGTTTCTCGTTAAAATACTGAGTAAGATATTGAAAAGGGGAGAAGTTCGGTTTTTTTTGCATATATCGACGTTTCAGCCGGATTAGAGCGGTTTTACGTGTACATCTTTCCTCGTTAATATAAACGGAAAATCAAGAACATTATAGTTAATTCTAATGAAAACACATTGTTTTTTATCATTTGTATTGGAAACAACATTGTCATATGTCTTTTCTTGGAACTAAATAATACGAAACCTCGCTCTATGATTTGAAGTTAAAATCCTCAAATATGGTTATATAGTGACTTTTTTCACGTTTTTCATGTAGTTTGATATTACGTAAATATATTCATTTTTACCAATATTTCGATACTATTTCATGTAGTATCACGATATGTGATTTGGCCTTTAAATCTCAGAATTTCGCATAATATTGCATTTTAAGCAAGTTTTCTTGCATTTTGCTTCGTACGAAAAATCATCGAATTTAGCAATATTTTAACGTTTATCATCTCCTTTTCCTTCATGTGATTTAAACAAAATATCATCGAATTAGGCAATATTTTGCCGTTTTCCACGTTTTTGTGAATTTTCCATCCATGGGTATTAATTCATATATATATACGATGAAAATGATGCAAACACATAATTGATTAGATAATAACCTTAAATACTTCATTTTCAATCATCTATTTGTTTCTCGTTAAAATACTGAGTAAGATATTGAAAAGGGGAGAAGTTCGGCTTTTATTGCATATATCGACGTTTCAGCCGGATTAGAGCGGTTTTACGTGTACATCTTCCCTCGTTAATATAAACGGAAAATCAAGAACATTATAGTTAATTCTAATGAAAACACATTGTTTTTTATCATTTGTATTGGAAACAACATTGTCATATGTCTTTTCTTGGAACTAAATAATACGAAACCTCGCTCTATGATTTGAAGTTAAAATCCTCAAATATGGTTATATAGGTACTTTTTTCACGTTTTTCATTTAGTTTGATATTACATAAATATATTCATTTTTACCAATATTTCGATACTATTTCATGTAGTATCACGATATGTGATTTGGCCTTCAAATCTCAGAATTTCGCATAATATTGCATTTTAAGCAAGTTTTCTTGCATTTTGCTTCGTACGAAAAATCATCGAATTTAGCAATATTTTAACGTTTATCATCTCCTTTTCCTTCATGTGATTTAAACAAAATATCATCGAATTAGGCAATATTTTGCCGTTTTCCACGTTTTTGTGAATTTTCCATCCATGGGTATTAATTCATATATATATACGATGAAAATGATGCAAACACATAATTGATTAGATAATAACCTTAAATACTTCATTTTCAATCATCTATTTGTTTCTCGTTAAAATACTGAGTAAGATATTGAAAAGGGGAGAAGTTCGGCTTTTATTGCATATATCGACGTTTCAGCCGGATTAGAGCGGTTTTACGTGTACATCTTCCCTCGTTAATATAAACGGAAAATCAAGAACATTATAGTTAATTCTAATGAAAACACATTGTTTTTTATCATTTGTATTGGAAACAACATTGTCATATGTCTTTTCTTGGAACTAAATAATACGAAACCTCGCTCTATGATTTGAAGTTAAAATCCTCAAATATGGTTATATAGGTACTTTTTTCACGTTTTTCATTTAGTTTGATATTACATAAATATATTCATTTTTACCAATATTTCGATACTATTTCATGTAGTATCACGATATGTGATTTGGCCTTCAAATCTCAGAATTTCGCATAATATTGCATTTTAAGCAAGTTTTCTTGCATTTTGCTTCGTACGAAAAATCATCGAATTTAGCAATATTTTAACGTTTATCATCTCCTTTTCCTTCATGTGATTTAAACAAAATATCATCGAATTAGGCAATATTTTGCCGTTTTCCACGTTTTTGTGAATTTTCCTTCCATGGGTATTAATTCATATATATATACGATAAAAATGATGCAAACACATAATTGATTAGATAATAACCTTAAATACTTCATTTTCAATCATCTATTTGTTTCTCGTTAAAATACTGAGTAAGATATTGAAAAGGGGAGAAGTTCGGTTTTTATTGCATATATCGACGTTTCAGCCGGATTAGAGCGGTTTTACGTGTACATCTTCCATCGTTAATATAAACGGAAAATCAAGAACATTATAGTTAATTCTAATGAAAACACATTGTTTTTTATCATTTTTATTGGAAACAACATTGTCATATGTCTTTTCTTGGATCTAAATAATACGAAACCTCGCTCTATGATTTGAAGTTAAAATCCTCAAATATGGTTATATAGTGACTTTTTTCACGTTTTTCATGTAGTTTGATATTACGTAAATATATTCATTTTTACCAATATTTCGATACTATTTCATGTAGTATCACGATATGTGATTTGGCCTTCAAATCTCAGAATTTCGCATAATATTGCATTTAAGCAAGTTTTCTTGAATTTTGCTTCGTACAACAAAAATCATCGAATTTAGCAATATTTTAACGTTTATCATCTCCTTTTCCTTCATGTGATTTAAACAAAATATCATCGAATTAGGCAATATTTTGCCGTTTTCCACGTTTTTGTGAATTTTCCGTCCATGGGTATTAATTCATATATATATACGATAAAAATTGATGCAAACACATAATTGATTAGATAATAACCTTAAATATTTCATTTTCAATCATCTATTTGTTTCTCGTTAAAATACTGAGTAAGATATTGAAAAGGGGAGAAGTTCTGTTTTTATTGCATATATCGACGTTTCAGCCGGATTAGAGCGGTTTTACGTGTACATCTTCCATCGTTAATATAAACGGAAAATCAAGAACATTATAGTTAATTCTAATGAAAACACATTGTTTTTTATCATTTGTATTGGAAACAACATTGTCATATGTCTTTTCTTGGATCTAAATAATACGAAACCTCGCTCTATGATTTGAAGTTAAAATCCTCAAATATGGTTATATAGTGACTTTTTTAACGTTTTCATTTAGTTTGATATTACGTAAATATATTCATTTTTACCAATATTTCGATACTATTTCATGTAGTATCACGATATGTGATTTGGCCTTCAAATCTCAGAATTTCGCATAATATTGCATTTTAAGCAAGTTTTCTTGCATTTTGTTTCGTACGAAAAATCATCGAATTTAGCAATATTTTGACGTTTATCATCTCCTTTTCCTTCATGTGATTTAAACAAAATATCATCGAATTAGGCAATATTTTGCCGTTTTTCACGTTTTTGTGAATTTTCCGTCCATGGGTATTAATTCATATATATATACGATAAAAATGATGCAAACACATAATTGATTAAATAATAACCTTAAATACTTCATTTTCAATCATCTATTTGTTTCTAGTTAAAATACTGAGTAAGATATTGAAAAGGGGAGAAGTGCTGTTTTTATTGCATATATCGACGTTTCAGCCGGATTAGAGCGGTTTTACGTGTACATCTTCCATCGTTAATATAAACGGAAAATCAAGAACATTATAGTTAATTCTAATGAAAACACATTGTTTTTTATCATTTGTATTGGAAACAACATTGTCATATGTCTTTTCTTGGATCTAAATAATACGAAACCTCGCTCTATGATTTGAAGTTAAAATCCTCAAATATGGTTATATAGTGACTTTTTTCACGTTTTTCATGTAGTTTGATATTACGTAAATATATTCATTTTTACCAATATTTCGATACTATTTCATGTAGTATCACGATATGTGATTTGGCCTTCAAATCTCAGAATTTCGCATAATATTGCATTTTAAGCAAGTTTTCTTGCATTTTGTTTCGTACGAAAAATCATCGAATATAGCAATATTTTGACGTTTATCATCTCCCTTTCCTTCATGTGATTTAAACAAAATATCATCGAATTAGGCAATATTTTGCCGTTTTCCACGTTTTTGTGAATTTTCAGTCCATGGGTTTTAATTCATATATATACGATAAAAATGATGCAAACACATAATTGATTAGATAATAACCTTAAATACTTCATTTTCAATCATCTATTTGTTTCTCGTTAAAATACTTAGGAAGATATTGAAAAGGGGAGAAATTCGGTTTTTATTGCATATATCGACGTTTCAGCCGGATTAGAGCGGTTTTACGTGTACATCTTCCCTCGTTAATATAAACGGAAAATCATGAACATTATAGTTAATTCTAATGAAAACACATTGTTTTTTATCATTTGTATTGGAAACAACATTGTCATATGTCTTTTCTTGGAACTAAATAATACGGTACCTCGCTCTATGATTTGAAGTTAAAATCCTCAAATATGGTTATATAGTGACTTTTTTCACGTTTTTCATGTAGTTTGATATTACGTAAATATATTCATTTTTACCAATATTTCGATACAATTTAATGTAGTATCACGATATGTGATTTGGCCTTCAAATCTCAGAATTTCGCATAATATTGCATTTTAAGCAAGTTTTCTTGCATTTTGCGTCGTACGAAAAATCATCGAATTTAGCAATATTTTAACGTTTATCATCTCCTTTTCCTTCATGTGATTTAAACAAAATATCATCGAATTAGTCAATATTTTGCCGTTTTCCACGTTTTTGTGAATTTTCCGTCAATGGGTATTAATTCATATATATATATATACGATAAAAATGATGCAAACACATAATTGATTAGATAATAACCTTAAATACTTCATTTTCAATCATCTATTTGTTTCTCGTTAAAATACTAAGTAAGATATTGAAAAGGGGAGAAGTTCGGTTTTTTATTGCATATATCGACGTTTCAGCCGGATTAGAGCGGTTTTACGTGTACATCTTCCATCGTTAATATAAACGGAAAATCAAGAACATTATAGTTAATTCTAATGAAAACACATTGTTTTTTATCATTTGTATTGGAAACAACATTGTCATATGTCTTTTCTTGGATCTAAATAATACGAAACCTCGCTCTATGATTTGAAGTTAAAATCCTCAAATATGGTTATATAGTGACTTTTTTCACGTTTTTCATGTAGTTTGATATTACGTAAATATATTCATTTTTACCAATATTTCGATACTATTTCATGTAGTATCACGATATGTGATTTGGCCTTCAAATCTCAGAATTTCGCATAATATTGCATTTTAAGCAAGTTTTCTTGCATTTTGTTTCGTACGAAAAATCATCGAATATAGCAATATTTTGACGTTTATCATCTCCCTTTCCTTCAAGTGATTTAAACAAAATATCATCGAATTAGGCAATATTTTGCCGTTTTCCACGTTTTTGTGAATTTTCAGTCCATGGGTTTTAATTCATATATATACGATAAAAATGATGCAAACACATAATTGATTAGATAATAACCTTAAATACTTCATTTTCAATCATCTATTTGTTTCTCGTTAAAATACTTAGGAAGATATTGAAAAGGGGAGAAATTCGGTTTTTATTGCATATATCGACGTTTCAGCCGGATTAGAGCGGTTTTACGTGTACATCTTCCCTCGTTAATATAAACGGAAAATCATGAACATTATAGTTAATTCTAATGAAAACACATTGTTTTTTATCATTTGTATTGGAAACAACATTGTCATATGTCTTTTCTTGGAACTAAATAATACGAAACCTCGCTCTATGATTTGAAGTTAAAATCCTCAAATATGGTTATATAGTGACTTTTTTCACGTTTTTCATGTAGTTTGATATTACGTAAATATATTCATTTTTACCAATATTTCGATACAATTTAATGTAGTATCACGATATGTGATTTGGCCTTCAAATCTCAGAATTTCGCATAATATTGCATTTTAAGCAAGTTTTCTTGCATTTTGCGTCGTACGAAAAATCATCGAATTTAGCAATATTTTAACGTTTATCATCTCCTTTTCCTTCATGTGATTTAAACAAAATATCATCGAATTAGTCAATATTTTGCCGTTTTCCACGTTTTTGTGAATTTTCCGTCAATGGGTATTAATTCATATATATATATATATACGATAAAAATGATGCAAACACATAATTGATTAGATAATAACCTTAAATACTTCATTTTCAATCATCTATTTGTTTCTCGTTAAAATACTAAGTAAGATATTGAAAAGGGGAGAAGTTCGGTTTTTTATTGCATATATCGACGTTTCAGCCGGATTAGAGCGGTTTTACGTGTACATCTTCCATCGTTAATATAAACGGAAAATCAAGAACATTATAGTTAATTCTAATGAAAACACATTGTTTTTTATCATTTGTATTGGAAACAACATTGTCATATGTCTTTTCTTGGATCTAAATAATACGAAACCTCGCTCTATGATTTGAAGTTAAAATCCTCAAATATGGTTTTATAGTGACTTTTTTCACGTTTTTCATGTAGTTTGATATTACGTAAATATATTCATTTTTACCAATATTTCGATACTATTTCATGTAGTATCACGATATGTGATTTGGCCTTCAAATCTCAGAATTTCGCATAATATTGCATTTTAAGCAAGTTTTCTTGCATTTTGTTTCGTACGAAAAATCATCGAATATAGCAATATTTTGACGTTTATCATCTCCCTTTCCTTCATGTGATTTAAACAAAATATCATCGAATTAGGCAATATTTTGCCGTTTTCCACGTTTTTGTGAATTTTCAGTCCATGGGTTTTAATTCATATATATACGATAAAAATGATGCAAACACATAATTGATTAGATAATAACCTTAAATACTTCATTTTCAATCATCTATTTGTTTCTCGTTAAAATACTTAGGAAGATATTGAAAAGGGGAGAAATTCGGTTTTTATTGCATATATCGACGTTTCAGCCGGATTAGAGCGGTTTTACGTGTACATCTTCCCTCGTTAATATAAACGGAAAATCATGAACATTATAGTTAATTCTAATGAAAACACATTGTTTTTTATCATTTGTATTGGAAACAACATTGTCATATGTCTTTTCTTGGAACTAAATAATACGAAACCTCGCTCTATGATTTGAAGTTAAAATCCTCAAATATGGTTATATAGTGACTTTTTTCACGTTTTTCATGTAGTTTGATATTACGTAAATATATTCATTTTTACCAATATTTCGATACAATTTCATGTAGTATCACGATATGTGATTTGGCCTTCAAATCTCAGAATTTCGCATAATATTGCATTTTAAGCAAGTTTTCTTGCATTTTGCGTCGTACGAAAAATCATCGAATTTAGCAATATTTTAACGTTTATCATCTCCTTTTCCTTCATGTGATTTAAACAAAATATCATCGAATTAGTCAATATTTTGCCGTTTTCCACGTTTTTGTGAATTTTCCGTCAATGGGTATTAATTCATATATATATATACGATAAAAATGATGCAAACACATAATTGATTAGATAATAACCTTAAATACTTCATTTTCAATCATCTATTTGTTTCTCGTTAAAATACTAAGTAAGATATTGAAAAGGGGAGAAGTTCGGTTTTTTATTGCATATATCGACGTTTCAGCCGGATTAGAGCGGTTTTACGTGTACATCTTCCGTCGTTAATATAAACGGAAAATCAAGAACATTATAGTTAATTCTAATGAAAACACCTTTTTTTTATCATTTGTATTGGAAACAACATTGTC